>NC_050579.1:122626982-122813442 GCF_011100635.1 Trichosurus vulpecula
CTTAGCCCCTTCTCTCTCCCGCCCCAAGAGTCCAGCAGAGTGAGGGAAAGGTTCCCCTCCCCCTTACCAGTCCAAACGCGGTAGGGACCCGGTAGTAGTGCCCGAGCGAGAGGTGGGAGAACTGCACGGAGCGGAGCCGAGCGTAACCCAGCGGAGTGGAGCGAGCGCAGCTCCTGCCGCGACCAGGAGCGCACGACAGTGGCGTGCCGGCCGCCTGGAGACCTGTGACCTAGCCAGTCTGGGATGTGACCTGACTATTCTGAGATGTGACCTTCCGTCCTTGCCCAATGCGGACCCTTCGGCCCCGCAGGAGGGCAGCAGCTAGAGGGCTCTGGGCGCCCTGGTACCTGCCCCTGGTGGCTCGGCTCCTGCTTCACCTACTGCAGCCAGTGTTCTCAGGTAAGTAGGGGTGTGTGTGTCTGTGTGTGTGGTGTGTGTGTGTGTGTGTGTGTGTGTGTGTGTGTGTGTGTGTGTGTGTGCTTGTGCTTGTGCGTGTGCTCCTCTGTCTGACCGGGTCCGCCAGTCTGTCTACGCTGCAGCCTCGGCTCGCATCCCCTCCCCAACCTCCTTGCCCCATCCTCTATTCCGACGGGGCCGAAGCTGATGTTCAGTCCCCCGACTGCAAGGAGAGCACCCCAGTTGCTCCTGGCTCAGAGCTCCAAGTGCCAGATTCGCCGCTGTCACCTCTTCCTCCTCTTCCTCCTCTTCCTCTTCGTTCGTTGTTTCGCTTTCAGACTGGGACACTGGCCCTGGCCCAGGAGTGGGCAGGCAGGGGTGCGGGAGCGCCCACTTCAGTCTTCCAGGGATGCTGCCCGCTTCCTCCCTTCTTACCTTGCGGCAGATACCGGCAAGGGCAGAGGGTAACCCCAACACTTAAGACGTGGGGAGAAAAACTCCTTTCACCCTGGTGGCAGAGGCAGCCTAGCTAAGTTTGTTGATATTCACTTTTTTTTTTTTCACCGCAGGAATTGGATTATCTGATTGTAAGGGGGTATTAGGGTGAAATTCTCTAACTAGCCCCCAAACAATTTATTGATGCTGGGAGAAGGGAAATCAGTTTCATAAGGTCACAGTCTGTGGCACAGCCAGAATTTCAATCCAAGTCTTCCAGCCACATATTAAAAAAAAAAAGCTGATTTTTATATAGCAAGTAGAAACCTTTTTTTTTTAAACAGACTTTATCCTAATTTGATCCTTCCTCACAAGGATTATCATTACCCCTATTTTACACATGAGGAAGTGAGACTTGAAAGATGAATGGATTTGCTCAGAGTGGTGCTAAATGAGGTAGGCAGGTTTCCAACCCATTTGATCTTGAATTCAGGTCCAGGGTGCTTAATCTACACAGCGTGGCTCTAGTGTTCTTTCCACTCCAGTTCCTTGTAGTCATAATATGGATCGTGACCTCTTTTTAAGTACTGCCAAGTAGTTGATACTTTTATATAGGTTGAGTTATAATTAGAATAATTAGTATGTCACTGTTAAATATTGGCATATTGACTGTCTCTCTTTTTTTTAATTAGTAAAGGTATCTACAAAGAAGAATGCAAAGAAATACCTAAAATAAAATTGTCCTTTCATGAGTGCATCATTTTTTCCTTTGTAGTTACTTTCAAGAAGAGTGTTTTCAAATGGGTTTAGGAAGTAAAACTTTCAAATTATTCTAAGCATTAGCTGAATGACAGTAAGTTTATGACTCAATCAAAAACATCAATTTCCAGTCAGAGCAGATATACACCAGATTATGTTTCCTAAAGATATGAATGATTTCTTTAAAAGTTATTGTAATCACAAGTAAGTCTAAAAATACAGTAAAGTTTCCATTAACTGGAACCAAATTAACCAACACTTTAAAAATTACTTTTTGTTTTGTTTTGCACTCAGGTTTTAGGAGAAAGAGGCAACTGATGAGAAAACAAATTGATTAATGCCTTATATTTGTATTATACCTCACAGTTTCCAAAGTACATACATTATGTGATTCAATATCCAGAATAATCGTAAGAAGTAAACAGTGAAGGTATTATTTCCTTTTTGCAAATTATTAAATTGAGACTCAGAAACTTGCTGAAGGCAAGACTGCTGTCTGGGGGCACAGTAGAGACTAAAACCCACATTGCTTGATTCAATTCAGTTAGAAATTTACAAAGTGTCTACAATGTGCTAGAACTGGGTATAGAAAGGCAAAAGTGAAGCAGTTACTGATTTGTAGGCATCTTCATTCAACTGGGGGGAAAAACATGTACAGAGATAATGGCACGATTGCTGTTTTCAGCTGCAGCAGACTCTTTGTGACCCCATTTGGGATTTTCTTGGCAAAAATATTGGAATGGTTTTGCCATTTCCTTTTCCAGCTCATTTTTAAAGATGAGGAAACTAAGGCAAACAGGGTTAAATGAGTTGCCACAGGTCACACAACTTATGAAGTGGTCCAGTGCTCTATCCACTGTATAGTATAGTAGCCAGAGTTGTTATTGACTTGGACTCAGGAAGACCTGGATTTATATTCTTCTTCAATCACTTACTAGCTGTGTGACCCTAGGCAAATCACTTAATTTCTCTGGTCCTTAGTTCCTCTGAAGGGATTACATTAGATGACCTCTAGGGTTCTTTTTAGTTCAAAATTAATGATCTTATGATCTTAAGTAAATATAAAATAGATACTAAGTAATCAAGGTGGGGAGGCATACAAATCACAGTAGTCAGAACAAGCCTTGTAGAGGACATTGTATTTGGACTGAGTCTTGCAGGAGGTCGGAGATTGGGAGGCACCATGGAACAGTGGAAATAGCATTAGTCCTTTGGAGAAAGGACCTAAATTCCGATCCTGCTTCAGACAGTTACAACCTGTGTGACTTTGGATAAGTCACTTCACCTTGTCTCAGTTTCCCCATGTATTGGTAATTAAGGTGGGACTTTTTTTTTTTTTTTACTGTTTTCTCTTTTAGAATGCTAAAGTAATTGAATGCCTTTGATTAAGTCTTACTAGGTGCAAAGTCCCAGGCCCACACCCTTTTGCTAACTAAGTGTGAAGTTCCATGCCCACACCCTTTTGCTGATGAGGTATGAAGCCTTCAGGCCCTAAAAAGGGTATATAAACTCAAAGGTGAGCATTTTGTTTGGGGGTCTCACTCACTGGAAGAGTGTTGTGTGATTTGACCAGATAAGACTCAGGGTAGCCATTGTTAAGGAGCCCCCCCAGCTTGAAAACCCAGATGTTGGTGCTTCCCTGGTAACTATGTACTGAGATGTTGGACAGAAAGCTAGAAGCCTATCTACTGGTTTGTATTATTTGATCTGTTGACATTTTCTGTTTGTATTTGCTCTGAAGTTCAGGGTGCTGGCTTTTCCCCCTGAACTAAGTGAATGGTATATGTATATTTGTTTAAAGTGAGATTGTTAACCCCTTAAAGTTGCTTTCCTTTGTAAAGGAGATCAAAGGACCTGTGCTGGGAGCCGTTCTGTGTGCTCTTGTTGCTGGTCTTGTTGGGTCTTTCACCCCCACAGCAGCTGCTAGCAACATTGTTGTTATACCCCATTTGTAAAAAAGAGGGATTTGCATTAGCATCTGAGGTCTATTCTATCTTTAGTTTGATGATCCTCCTACTCCAAGAGGTGGAAGTAAGAATGCGTCAGCTGATACAAAAACATGGTTGTAGGGGATGGTATTGTGTACTGTTTGTACATTGCAAGTAAATAAATTTGATTGGAATATAGAGCACATGAGATAGATTAATATGAGAACAGTATAGAAATATTGGTTGGAAAGTGATTGTGAAGGACCTAGAAGAGGCATCTAGGTGGCACAACAGATCGAGAGCTCAGGCTGGAGTTTGGAAGACTGAAGCTCAAATCTGTCCCCAGATTCTTACTAGCTATGTGACTCTGGGAAACACACTTAACTTCTCCCTGCCTCTGTTTCCCCAGCTGTGAAATGAGAATAGCAATAGTGTCTACCTCCTATGGTTGTTTTGAGGATCAAGTGAGATAATATTGGTAAAGCACTTTTAGCACCATGCCAGATCCATACTAGGTGCTTAATAAATGCTCATTTGCTTCCTCTCTTTGAATGCCAAACATTTTATATATTATCTTCAAAGTAATAGGGATCCACTGAAAATTCTTGTGCAGGAGAGTGACATTGTCAGACTTGTGCATTAAGAATGTTCATTTGGCCGCTGTGCAGAGGATAGATAGAGAGGAGAAAGAATGGAGCCAGGGAGACAAGATTGGAGAATGTGACAATAATCTAAATGATGAGAGTCTAAACTGGTATGGTGAGTATATAAAGACAAGGGAAAGGAGAAGAGAGATGTTGTGGAAGTAGAATCAGTAAGACTTGGCACCTGATTGGATGGAGTAGAAGGTGAAGGAGAGTTAGGGGTCAGAGATGATTCCAAGGTTGAGAAACTGGCTGAATTTTCAAAAGAAATAACAAAGTTTGGGAAAGGATAAATTTAAGAGAAAAGACAATCAGTTCCATTTTGGACATATTGAGTTTGAGATGCCTGTGGTCATCAAAGTGGAGATGTCCAGCAGGCAGTTGGTACGCAAGATTGGAGATGGCTAGGTAGATGTGGCAATCATCTACTTAGAAATGATCATTGAATCTTGAGAAATTGAACTACAGAGTACAGAAAGAGACAAAGACACAGGACAGGTTCTTGAAGTACACCCACAAAGGGGGTAGATCGTGGATTATGAGCCAACAAAGGATACTTGGAAGGAATGGTCAGACAGCTAGGAGAAAAGCCAGGAAAGAGCAGTGTTAAGAAAACCCAGAGAAGGGAGTAAACAGTGTACAATGCTGCAGAAAGGGAAAAAAAGGGTGAAGATGGAGAAACAGCCATTTCCTGTCCTCTCTCCCATCATCCCTCACTAGTACCTTTTCTCTGAGATTACCTTCCACCTGCTCTTATATGTGGATAGTTATTTGCATGTTGAATTCCCCATTAGTGTGTGATATTTGAGAAAGGGACAATTTTTGCTTCTCTTTGTGTGTAATGAGTGACAGACACATAGTAAGCACTTAAGAATGCTTTTTGACTGATAAAATCGAGAGATTTTTGGTAACTTTAGAAAGAGCTGTTTCAGTGGAATAGTGTGACTGAAAACCAGAATGCAAGGTATTGAGTAACTTCAGTGTGGGAAAATGGGGGCAGTAAGGGTAGGCAGCTTTTTTCTAGAAGTTTGGTTGTGAAGTGAAGGTGATAGAAAAGACTACAACTTGAGAGGACAGCAGAGCCAAGGGAAGAAACTTTAATGATGGAGGAGATGCGGTAAATTTAGATATTTTGTGTACCACAAGAAAGAAGCTAGAGGTAGGGAGAGGTCAAAAATTAGAGAAGGGATGCTCCAGGGTCCTGAGTATTGTGTTAATCCAGGACCTCAGAGACATCTGAAGCTAGAGACCCACAAGTTTTCCATGTTCTCAAAGAAGACTGATCTGATCCAGGGAGAAGTCTGATTGTTGCCCTGGTCTGAGCTGTGCAAGTTCCTGACTTGTGTTTGGGTCTGAGTAACACATGTATGCACTTGTCCCAGTTGGAGTTCCAGTAAACTGCTGCTGGACTCAGCCACCATCAGTCAGCTGGAAAGCTCTGTTGGTTCAGAGTACCAGAACTGCGGCTTCTTTTTTGGTGTGGGATGCCTTCTTTGGTCATTTCTCTGAAGGCCTCAGGCTAGACTGAAACAGAAATGCTGCTCCACTCCTAGGGTCAAGGTCGTGCAGCAGCTTCAGCTTCCTTCTGAACTTACTCCTCTTTAGGCAAACCATCCAGGGCCTACTGCCCCCTCCTTACCCTTGACCACCACCCTGAGGCTAAGATCCTTAGGTAGCCCTGGATCTATGACCCAGAACAGAATAGTGAGCAACAATTAGTTGCCAGTTCGTATCTATTCCAGCAGCGTGCACAGAGTCAGGCCTGTCTTTGCTGGATCTGAGACCTTTTCTTACCCTGGTGTGGAGCTTCTTCCAGGGCCAGAGTACTGCATGAGACCATTCCTCTATGTGCACAAACCTTGCTTTCTGACTCGTTTTGCTGACCTGTGCTGGAAAAACAAGTAAGGGTTTTTGGGGGTTTCCCCCCTTGGATTTCCCAGATCAGAATTCACTCAGGTACATTTTAAAAATTTGTGTGGAGGGATTGTGGGGTTGAGCCTGTATCTTCTTCCTGCTTCTCTACTATCTTAGCTTCTCCTTATGCACCTAGCCCCCTGCCCCACCCCCATACCTGACTCCATTGATTTATTTTGGTTGACTGTACATATGTGTACAGTACAGTACAGTACCCACAAAGGAGGGTTTATACAAGGGATTGAGGAGTAGGTTAGTGAGCAGTGATAGATATGCCTCCAAAAAGCATAAATAAAAGGTTCTCCTGCATGCACAGAAGAAAAAATTTTGAAATATAGATGATACAAGTAAAGCAGTTTTGTTAACACCTTGATAAATCTTATATATTTGTGTATATACAGTATATCCACCACATATGTGTATATTTATGCATATATATGTATATATACTATGGCTCATACTTATAAAGGTCCTACTAGGTGCCAAGCATTATGCTAAGTGTTTCACAAATATTAATTCATCTGATCCTCAGAACAACCATGAGAGGTAGGTGCTACTATCATATCAATTTTATAGATGAGGAAACCAGTTGGCTCTGGTACTGGTAACTAAATGACTTGCCCAGAGTCACAAAGCTAGTATCTGAGACTGCAATATGCACATATACATACATATACACATATATACATACACACATATAAATTCCTTAAAAACATACTAAATAATATAAATTCAGTTTCTTTTCTTGTTCTTGGGATAGAGAAATGTTGATGTCTATTGATAATTGTTCACAATGAAAAAGAAAAATATTTAAAATAAAATAGATTTAGGAGGAGAAAACCAGAGGGAGAAATGGATGGGTATGAGGCTATGGTCTAAGATTAGAATTTCAGAATTCTAGAAGATAAGAGTCAAACTTTTCTCCATGATGATTAAATAAAGGATATGACTCGCTGTCTGTGGCTAAAGTGGAGTAAAGGTGTGCATGTGGGAACTGAGGAAATTGGTGAATTAGAATGCTCCAGTGTTTGAGGGGGAATCAGAGCCAAAAACTGACATCAAGTGTGAGGGCAGTTCAGAGTGAAGCAGAAAACTGTGAACCAGGTACAGAACTTGAGAAAGGAGAGAGAGAACCTGATGGTTGACAGCAACTAGGATGTAAATGAATGAACCTCAAAGAGGATCTAAACAAAGGTTGCAAAGTGATAGTAACCGAGGTCAGGTCTGGGAATGACAGTGAGGAACCAGGAGTGTGCCTACCTCTCCTCCTGGCCTAAGTGCTTGATTGGGCTGGCGGTTGGGGTAGGGTTGGAAAGATAAAAGAAGATACATTCAATATAGGAGAGGAGGCTCAGGGATTCAGTGTCTTCCTGCTGTCAGGGTAGAGAGTCAGGTTTTGCACATATGGGTCCATATGGTTCTGTACATATGCATACAAAGCTATCTTTTCATCTGAATTTAAAAAAAAAAATCAAATTCACACACACACGAACACATTTGCCAAACCTGACTCTCAACTGTTATACCAGGAAAACACTGGATCTCTGAGTATCCTCTCCAATACTGGATGTATCTTTTTCATTTTTTTTTTTTGGTCACATACAAACATAAAGAGGAGTTTCCAAAGCTCATATAGTCAGGGGGACCTGAATTCAAATCTGACCTCAGACTCTTCCTAGCTGTATGACCCTGGGCAAGTCACTTAACTCTTTGCCTCAGATTCCTCATTTATAAAATGAATGAGCTAGAGAAGGAAATGGCTAAACCACTTTAGTATCTTTGCCAAGGAAACCCCAAAACCGTATCACAAAGAGTTGGACATAATTGAAATGGCTCAGCAGTGACAACAAATAAGTGGTCCAGTGATCCACATGATCCAGTTCACAAGCCATCTAAAGACATGCAAGACATCTAAAGACATTCTCTATTTTTAAAGAACCCCATAAATATATGAATACTCTCCAACCATCTTTAGCAGCTTATTCTAAAGTTTAATCCCTCAAAAAGCCAAAATGCTTATCTTGAAGACTAATATGACTCTCTCTTGAATACATTTCTAACCCATTTCCTCTTGTTTGGTCTTCACAGACTAATAACAACTAACACATAAAGTTCACGAAGTGTTTTCTTCCCAACAGCTCTATGAGGCAGACAGAGAAGTGCAGTTTTATAGTTTAAGAGATGGAGAGTTTAAGTGATTTACCCATAGTCACAGAGACAACATGGAAAAAAGTTTAGAGAACCAGCCTGGGAATTAGGAAGAAATAGCTACATGCTTTTTTTATGTAGTCTTTTTACATATCCTTTTCTTTTTGAAGGCAATCAGGGGTTAAGTGACTTGCTGTTTCAACAGTTCAGCTAGCAGCTGCTCTGGGGGTGAAAAACCAACATGAGCCCAACAACAAGAATGCTGCAAGCCCAGCTTCTTTTGATCTGCTTTACTAAGGAAAGCAACGTTAAGGGGTTAACAATCTTACTTTAATCCAGCATACAAATATCATTCACTTAGTTCAGGGGAAAAGCCAGCACCCTGAACATCAGAGCAAATACAAACAAATTACAAACATGCATTTATGAACAGATCAAATACAATTCATAGTTACTAAGGGACCATCAACATCTGAGTTCAGCCGGGAGCTGGACAAGCCTGGCTCAGAGTCACGTGCCACTCCTGCTGCGGCTCAGAGCTCTGAAAAAAGAGAGCCAGCCTCTGGTTTTATATATCTTGTTCAGGGTGAAAGGTGAGTCACACATGCGACTCACCCACGTGACCTAAAATTGTCACAAAAATGCAACTTAAACCCACATGGTCTAAAAGCCTCTGATGTCACAAACATGTCACTCAAACCCATGTAAGCTAGGCTTTCCTTTGAGGCAAGGAGGTCATCAAAGACTCCTAATTTAATCAAGGAAACAAAGGCCAAACTCTTCAAGGTCACTTGGTTAAATTAGTGCTAAGAGCCCATCTTGATTCCCAATATACTTGCCCACACAGCCAGTAAGTGTCTGAGTCCAAATTTGAACTCAGTTCCTCAGGACTCCAGGGCCAGCGCTCTATCCACTTTACCACCTAACTGTGCACTTATATATCCTTTTCAAGACCCACCTCTGACCCTGGGCAAAGCCACTTCATCACTCAGTGCCCCCAAGTAACTCTCTAAGACCATAAGTTTAGGGAGTTTTCTTAGTGAGAATTCTCTACAGCAGTGAAGTCACAGGTTAGAACCAAATAGCTGGTAAATGGCAGAGGCAAGATTTGAACCTCGTTACTTCAGAGGCTTCCATCCTTACTACAGGCCCAACATTTGTTCTCTATAACAGACAGCTTTGGGGAAAGTAAAAAACAAAACAAAATAAAAACAACAACTTCTCTTCATTATTCTTCTCATAATAATTCTTCATATTTGGGGAAGAACCAAAAGGTCCCAGGTAGCTATGATGAAGATGGTTTAGAGACCTTTGACTTACCCTATGTTTGAACATAGATATATGCCCATTCTCATGATGCCCTTTCCCTAGAACAATGGGAGCCATTCTCAAATCTTCTATTTTCTGAACAATTTAAACTTCTCTAGGACACATTTGTCATCTTCTTAACGTACTTTATAATTCTCTGAATCCTTTCCAAGTCTCCACATCTTTTGAGTTGCAGAGTCTGAAATTAGATCTCTGATTACCATTGAGTGATTTATTTCTGGGTTATTATTGACTCCTGTGGGGACTACTGTTGCCTTCCCTTTGGCTAAAGTTGGCCAAAAAGTTGTTTGAATTTTTTTCGTTTTGAATTCCCAAGAGGTAAACTTATCACTTAATAGTATCTATTTGGTAGTTTTATGTTGAGGTTGTAGTATAAAAGCCAATCTAAAAATGTAATGGCAATTAGGAATTTAAAACAGACACCCACATTTAGGAGAAAATAAATATAAAGGCTGGTGTTTTCATACAGTTTTAGGAGGGAAAAAACCCCCACAGGGTTAACACCCACCATAGCCCTCTAAGACTGTCCAGATCTGTATTCCAATCGCATCTCTGAGACTTTCCATCTATAGGACTTTGGGCAAGTGACCTAACCTACTTGGACCTCAGTTTCTTTACCTGTATAATAAGAGTATTGGACTAGGTGTCTTCAGAGGTCTCTTCCGGATCTAAATCTATGATTCAGCAATCTGATGAGCTATAAAATGAAGTCAACAAAGTCTGGCTTTTGCAATAACAGAGCTATGACTTGACCTTTCTGGAATTTGTATGGCATGTAAAGCCCTGTACTGAGTTCAAGGGAATTGACTCAACTAAATCACAGGCTAGAGAATGGCAAGGACTGCTAGATGTGATTGCTGAGCCACTCTCATGATTTGGAAAGATACTGAAGAATGGAGGGGGTACCACAGGATTAGAGGAGAGCAAATCTCTTGATGAAAGAAAGAAAGGAAGAGAGGAAGGAAGGAAGGAAGGAAGGAAGGAAGGAAGGAAGGAAGGAAGGAAGGAAGGAAGGAAAGTTAGTTTACAAAACAGAGTTTGGCTATTATTACTGGCAGAATTCCAAGATGTATTATTGAAGGGATAATTAGTGAATATCTAGAAAAGGAAGCAGTGATCACATAGAACCAAAATGGCTTCTCAAGAATAAATCATGCCAAATCCCCCTCCCTCCACTTTTTTTTTGGTCATGATTACTAAACTGGTAAATCAGGGGAGTGCTACAGGTAGAGTTTGCCAACTGTTTTCTAAAATCTAGGTTAAGTGTCTCCTCCTGTCATTTTGGGAAAGATGGAAACACATGGGCTAGACATCATTACATCACATGGATGCAGAATGGACTGGACTTGTTGAATGTCTAGACTTGAAGATTAGTCATCGGTAGTTCATTCTCAGCTTGGAATTAGGTGTCTAGTGCCCCAGAGTTCTGCACTTGGCCTTGTGCTACTTAACATTTTTTATCATTGACTTCTATAAAGACACAGATGACCTACCTATCAAACTTACATGACACAAAATTGGGAGGGATAGTCAACACATTGGATGACAAGCAGGATTCCAAAAGATTTTGACAAGTTACAACATTGGGTTAAACTGGTTAGGATAAATTCAGTAGGAATAATTATAAAGTACTACATGTGCTTTAAAAATATTCACAAGTAAAAGAGAAAACATGATTACACTTCAGTGTGCCTGAAAAATCCAAGACTTTTGGTATAGTGCAAGATCAATATGCATTAATAACATGGCATAGCCACCTAAAAAGCTAATGTGACCTAAGATTGCATTAAGCCAAGTATGGCTTCCAAGAAGAACAAGGTGATGGTCCCATTGTATTCTGCCCTAGTCAAGCCACATGTGAATATTGTGCTGAGTGCCATATTGTGCTAGGTGCCATCTTTTAGGAAGACATTGATAAGCTGGATAGCACCCAGAAAAAGGTAATAATAATTGCTCTGGCAAGAATTCTTAAATTAGAGTGTGAGAACTTTAAATATATATATGTATATATATATATACACATATATACATATATTGACAACTATGTTTCAGTATACTTGGTTTCTTTTGTAACTCTCTACATTTTATTTTATGCATTTAAAAACATTATTCTAAGAAGAAGCTCACAGGCTTCACCAGATTGCCAAAGGGATCCATGACACAAAACAACATTAAGGAACTCTGGCTTAAAGGAACTGGAGATATTGAGCTGGCAGGGAGGGAAGTCTTAAGAAGACTATGATGGCTCCCTTCAAGTATTTGGGGAGGCAGGTTGTTCTGTTTGGTCCCAGAGAACAGAATTAGGAGCGATGGGTGGAAATTGCAATGAGGCAAATAAATTAAGGCTTAATATAAGAAAAACAACTTCCTAAAAATGAGAGCAATCCAATGTGGAATGGGCTGTGTCATGTGCTTCTTCAGCATTGAAGGTCTTCAAGCAGAAGACTGAATGACCACTTATCAGATATGTTAGAGAGAATCTTGCTTAAGTATAGGTTAGACTAGATGCCCCCTAACAACTCTTTCAACTCTGAAATTCTATGAAGTTTTTACTATGAAAGTCTATAAAACAAAAGTTTTAAAAATATGATTCATTGACAAATACTATTTAATGAGAATGATATTGGAGTGCAGTGTTGGTTTTTCAATTAGAGTGCCCTTGTGGTCCCTTCGTGTCGTTTTTGCCAAATGAATGTATTTTGTAGTGTGTCAGATTTAGACCAAAGGGCCTCATGAGATGGATGTTACTTAATCTGTTCCTCTCCATCAAGAAATTTCCTTATTCTAGGTTTCCTCAGTTGTAAAACGAGAGGATTGGCTCAGATGACGCCTCAAGTCTCATCTAGCTTAAATCTATGACTGAATGAGAAACCTTACTTTCTCTATACATCTCTACTCAGCAAATTAATAATAATGACTCAAAGTTGTCTAGGGATCCAGTTAATCTCTCTGATTTGTTCCTCATAACATGCTTAAAGGTAGAGTGAAAGTACTTTAGTCCCTTTTTGTAGATGAAGAAACTGAGGCTCAGAAATTTTTTTATCAAAAATAGCTGTTGAATTTGACTTGAAATTGAACCAAAACCCAATTCAATCCGTTGCTATCTCCACTATACTCTACTGTTTTTACATATCTGGGTTAGACATATCCATCCTCTTTGTTCAGTAGATAAGACTCAAACAATGCAGGGAAAAGTAGAGAAAGAGGCTCAAAGAAAAGAGATAGTGGATAAAATGGCATGCTCCACTCACTCTCCATCCTTCCTCATGGCTCCTGTGATAAACCAGGAAAAGCTACCCAGAAAGCCTAAATGTTCAGATAGGATTTTCAAGAGATAAAAAAAGAGAGAGCTTGGCTTAGGTTCAAGACTGATTATCCTGATAGTGTCGAAAAATATATGAATGGGAGGAGGAGGAGGAACTAAAGAAGAATAAGAGATGCATGTGTTTTCATTGAATAGAGAAAGTGTATAGAAAGAAGTATCAGCCAACTAATGTAAGAAATAGAATGTACACAGAGTAAAACATTAGATGATGGAAATTATTGAGAGCTGTTAAAATTAAGTTGTAAGATGATCACATCTATGAATTTGGAAAGGCATGTAAACATAATAGAAGGTTTTTCAGGGAGGAGGCAATGAGATATATTAGAAACTGCCCTGGACTAGAATTGGAGGCCTGAGTTTTTATTCTAGCTCTCTCACTAACTCATTGTGCAACTTTAAGCAATAGTAATGATGATAGCCGGTACAGTATGTATTTTAGGGCTTTGAGATTTGAGAAGTACTTTATAAATATTTCTTCATTTTATCCTCACAACAACTCTAGGAAGTAGGCACTATTATTATCTCCCTTGTGCAGTTGAGAAAACTGAAGCAGACAAAGGTTAAGTGACTTGCCCAGGGTCATACAGCTAGTAAGTGTCTAAGGCAGGATTTGAATTCAGGTCTTCCTCACTCCAGGTCCTGCACTCTACTGCCCCACCTACCTGATCTGTCATTTTATCTCTCTGAGCTTCAATTTTCTAATCTATAAAATTAGGAGATTGGACCAGATGATCCTCAAAATTCTTGGCAGCTCTATTTCTTGTTAACATTCAAGAATGTTGATCTAACATAGATGGAAGACTACGTAGTTAACAAATTAAGGAACCCTTAGCTATTAACATTTCAACTAAATTATTAAGTACATGAACATAGGTTATGCCTTGATAGTGACATATTAGTGATAATTTATTGATAAAATTATACTTGCATTTCAAAAGTATATTTATGTTCTGTAAATCTTTCACTTTCAGAAAATCAAGCACAACTACTGTTTTCCAATAGAAATACTTCTTAGCAAGGCATAAAGCTGAATTTAAATTAACATTTTGTCTTTGGAATTCAAGTATGAGAATGAAAATGTTTCTGTAATTGATCTGAAATATATACACAAAGAAAAGGATGATGTCACAGATATAAAAACAGCAAGAAGACCATTCAGTTGTGCCTTTTAATATGGAGGATGATTACAAAGAACCAGAAACCAATTGACATGGTTAAGATAGGAGGGAGAGGTAGAAATATCACAATCAGGCCTTTATGGTTTTTAAAAAGTAGCTTGTTATTTTTATTCATAAATGAAATATATTTTTCATCTTAGCACTGAACTGACATTAATATTCAATATGCAGTTGAATAGGGGAAAATACATTTAATAAAAATAACACTCTGTGTGAGCTGCACTAATATTTCAATGGGAAGTTATGGCAGTGTTTCTTTGCTCCTTTGTTAACAAAATGATGTAGTGGAAAGAGCCCTGCAATAGGAGTCATGAGACTTGGGTTCTAATCCTAACTCAGCCACTAACTCAGTGTGTGTCCTTGAACTTCTCCTCTCTTGCCTTCAGTTTCCTCATTTGCAAAATGAGGAAGGTTGGACAAGTTGATCTCCAAAGTTCCTTCCAAATACTAAAGTCTAAAATTCTAAGCTTTTCTAGTGTGTTGTGTTAGCCTAGTGAGAATTTATCCATTTAACAAATTCTCCCTCAATGGGAGAAAACTAGCATGTCGAGTTCATGACTTAAAAGCAAAGCTAATCAAGCAAAACAGCATAAAAAGCACTTGTAAACTTTTATGGACACAATAGGACAGAAAAGGTTCTAAATCTTTGCTCTATAGGACATTTAATACTAATGTGTTATTTTCATTGAATGAGCCTCCTTTCTCTGTGTATCTCTCTCTCTCTTTGTCTGTCTCTGTCTCTCTGTCTCTCTCTCTGTCTCTGTCTGTCTGTCTCTCTCTCTCACTCTCTTTCTCTGTCCCCCCTTTATCTGTCTGTCTGTCTCTTGTCTCTGTCTTTGTCTCTCTGTTGCTTTCTCTGTCTGTTGCTTTCTCTGTCTCTCTCTCTCTTTGTCTCTCTCTATCTCTCTCTGTCTCTCTGTCTCTGTCTCTCTCTCTGTTTCTCTCTCTGTTTCTCTCTCTCTCTCTCTCTCTCTCTCTCTCTCTCAGTTTCTCTCTCTCTCTCTCCCCCTTATCTGTCTGTCTATCTCTTGTCTCTGTCTCTCTGTCTGTCTCTGTCTTTGTCTCTCTGTTGCTTTCTCTGTCTGTCTCTGTCTCTGTCTCTCTCTGTCTCTCTCTCTGTCTCTGTCTCTCTCCCCCTTCCTTCCCCCCACCTCTCTTTCTCTCCAGGACCAGAAGTAAGTTTATGAAAATGTGCACTTGTATGATTAGCACAAATGTTTACATATTAGGGAGGAAAAAAATAGCAGTGATCCCTTGCTAAGCAGCTTTCTTTCATTCTTACCCCAAAAGGGAAATAAGAGGGAAGATCATCAGAAATATACCATCCTCCAAGGTGTGTCTCTTGCTGCCAGCACCTGTTCGTAGGGCTACCCACAGCACATGTGAAGGGGAAAATCCTACTCACTACTGGTTGCCTAGAGTGTGGTTTTGAGGTGGTAAGCCACTTCTTCCCCTTAGGTGTAAACCTTGGGTAGAAGGAAGAAAGGCTTTGTCTGTTGTTTGATTTGGTGTGTGTGTGAGTGAACAGAGCTATCCTTGAAGTCGAGTAGAGCTGGGTTCAAGTTCAGAAACTAACACGTACGAACTGTGTGACCCTGGACAATCACAGACACTCACAGGTCTCTAGGCCAGTGGTATCAGATCCAAATAGAAACAGGGGCCACCGATCTATACGTGAGGACATCTGCTTATTGTTGTTGTTGTTGTTTAGTCAATTAGTTGTATCCAACTCTGTGAACCTATTTGGGGGTTTCTTGGCAAAAATATTGCAGTGGTTTACCATTTCCTTCTCCAGCTCATTTTACAGATTAGGAAACTGAAGCAAACAGGGTTACGTGACTTGCCCAGGGTCACACAGCTAGTTGTGTTTGACATAATGTTATTTATGTTTTATTATATTTTATTTATTTTGTTAAATATTTCCCAATTACATTTTAATCTGATTTGGTCTGTAACAGGGAGTATCTTGCTTTCTACAGGCTACTTGTTTGACGCCTCTGCTCTAGGCAGCTCAAGACTATTAAGTGTCAGAGAAGAGGCCAACCTACATTTGCAAGAGGGAGTTTACTTAACAATAACTAAATTTCAGGTCTAAACTCTATGTCCATGAGACAATTAAATTTAAAATAAGAATCAATTCCCCACATGCCTGTTTTTCTTGAAAGCAATAATATCCCCTGATATTCCTAAAAAGATTATTTTCAATGCAATGGCAAGCCTAAACATTACTACTTAACCTATGGATTACTTAGAGTTATGTTTAGTAGCATATATTTCCTAGTGTGGAATAGCTTGAGCAATGTTAATTTAGTGTTGTGCATATACAACTAGCCTAACTCTATTTTTCAAGTTTGATTACTTTTTTAGGGTCCAAATATACAGACTTTAGCATTAAACTCAAAAGGAATTGAACGGAAAACATAGCGTTAAAGCATGGCAGTTCTCTCTAGACAGAATACCGGATTGTTAGAAAAAAGAGCAGTGGAATACTTGACAAGTGGAATTGAAAATTTCCTTTATGTTTTCCATTAGGACCATTTCCTTGTGGCCCATTGGTTACCTCTAACTTTTGTGTGTTTTATTCTGTTAAACATTTACTCCGTAGAGTTAAGAATAAATATGTGGATGGTTATCCTTTTTCTAAAACTTACTTGTGGTTTTTTGTGACGTGTGCTTTTATGCAAATCACTACAATTTCCTGTAGTTCTGGTTTTTAGGACCTGTCAGCATATGCCATCCATCAGTTCTAGGTCTTTTGTTTTTGGAGAAAGAATGTGACCTCACAATCCTGTGGGCCACAAAATCAAACAGTAACACAGGCAGTCCAATCACTTCAATCATGTTCCTATCAATTTTGATCAAGTGTTCATATGCTCTCTTACGCTGATACTTTTGATTAGCTCTCCACCAAATCAATCATTGTCTTAAACCACTGGAAGAGAACCATAGCACAGATAATCCCAGTCCCCCTGAAAAGCAATTACATTTGTGTTTGGTTTGGTAATGCACTCATTATAAGACATTTTGGCAAAATTATCTCCCTGATTATCGTTTGACACATCATTTTCTGCATGTGCACTTTCCTCCTCTCCCAGTTGTCAGGAATACACAGTGTTAATCAGCATACATGTGAGTGTTGTTGAGAGGAAGTCAACCTCAGCCCCGTGGAGAACCATCACTCTTTATCAATCACTGAATAAATATTTAAGTGTCTACTGTGTGTCAGGCTCTGTGCTGAACACTGGGAATACAAAAAGAGGCCAAAATTCAGTCCCTGCCCTCAAGGAGTTCACAACCTAATGAACTTTACCCCATAGAATAGCTCTGGGTCTTCAGAAATACCACCTCCTGCATCGACTGCCCCATGTTTAGTTGAATGAGACTTTTCTGGAGCAGGAAAGAGAAATTCACATTTACAGTAGCTCTCCTATCTCCTTCCTCTTAAACCTTATCCTCTTCCTTGTAGGCTTTCTTCTTAAAAATGCTAAGTAGTTTCAAGTGTTACTAGAGAGTTTTTGTGAAATCAGAGAAATAAACTTGTGTGGAGTTGATAGACTTAGTGTCTATAATGTACTCTGGCCTCAAGGATGATGGTGGACCCAAGAAGTTACTTTCTCATTCTTCTTTAACAAAATCGACATGAATATTAAACTTTGGCTTTCTTCTATAGAATTCTTATCTTGGGTGATATTTTACCACTATTTGAAGAAGACATTAGTTTTCAGGGCTTTATTAGATTTTATGTCCTTAACAAGATATACTTCAAACCAAATCTATTTTATCTCTAACATTAGAGAAGGGAATGATTTTTTCCCCTAAAGATATTTTTACAGTAACCTTCTAAGATTTTACTTTTATTCAAAGTCTTGATATTTTCAATGCCAGATTTTTCTGATTTTACCACCTGAAAATTTTTTTAAACTTGTGTTCTCTTTATAATTACATTCAGCTTGGAAAGGCATCAAGGCAAAGTGAACAGATGTCCAGATTGGGAATAAGGAGAACTGGACTCTGGTGCCAGCTCGACCATTAGCTAGGTGTGTTAATATTGGCCAGATTATTTAATCTCAGTTTCCTCATCTGTAAAATGAATAACTAGATGATCTCTAGGGTTTCCTTTCAGCTAGGGTCTCATGATAATAATTCTCCATTCTGTATTGATCTACAGGGACATAGTGGCCTTTGTTTTTCCTCAGTGGAAAAGAAGTAATGATTAATAATGATAGCTAATGTTTATATAGAGTTTACTAAGTGCCAGGCACTCTGCTAAGCAATTTACAATTATCATCTCATTTGATCCTCACAACAACCCTGGGAGGTAGGTGTTATCATTATCCTCATTTTACAAAGGGTGGGGAGGGTTAAATGACTTGCTCAGGTCTACACAGCCACAGTCTGAGGCCAAATTTGAACTCAGCCAAGTTTTCCTGATTCCATGCCCAGTGCTCTAACCACTGTACTATCTAGTAGTGTTCCCTCTTCTACAATACCGCCTGTGTCTGTACTGATACGAACCTAGGAAATCACCCTGCTATGATATAAAACTTTTCATAGGTGTTGCCTCCACCATCAGAATGTGAGCTGTTTGAGAGCAGGGAATGTCTCATTTTCTATTTATATTCCCAGTCATTAACACAGCGCTTTGCACATTAACTGTTTAATAAATGCTTTATTCATTAAACTAATCAAAAGCATTATTAAGCATTCACTAAGTGGCAGGCTCTGAGCGTAACAAAGACAAAAAAAGAAACAGTCCCAGCCCAAAAGGAGCTTATTATATTCTGTGTGAGAGAAAAACAGCATGTACACATATCAATGGATACACAGAAAGTAAGTCTAAGGAAATTTCTGAGGGGGCCAGGAAAGGCATCTTGTAGAATGTGATGTTTGAACTAAGATTTGAAGGAAGCTGGATTCTAAGAGGTGAGGGAAAGGAAGAAGTTCATTCCAGGCATAGGCTTCAGCAAAGGCACACAATAGAAGATGGAAAATGGATTGTAAGGGAACAGCTACTAGGACCATGGGGCTGGACCATAGAGTATGTATGAGGGAAAGCATTCTGTAATAAGTCTCTACCTTGACACTTGGCTGCACTGGAAGGAGGAGAACATGGCAAAGTATTGACAAATATGTTGGTCCAGAATCCTCTGTGATGGAGATTTTATTTGGGCCCAGAATCAATCCTTTTTTTCTGTAGTTTCTTGAGAAACTTTAATTTTGTCTTGTTCAGTGATAACAATAACTATTGACCGAGGGTCACTAATGATCCTCATCCCTGCCTTTCTTTTTCCTAACATTTTATGTTCCTAAAAAAGAAATCACCAGAGGAATTCTTCAAGGTTTGTATAGCACCCGTATCTCTATTAATTTTATTAAATTTTAATTGTTCCTCTAAACAAAGAGGAATTCAGCCCTATATAGTCGTGATCCCAGAACCACATCTCTTCCAACTTTTTTTTTTTTTGGAGGGGGGAAGGCAGGGCAGTCAGGGTTAAGTGATTTGCACAAGGTCACACAGCTAGTAAGTATATCAAGTGTCTGAGGTCACATTTGAACTCAGGTCATTCTGACTCCAGGGCTGGTGCTGTACTCACTGAGCCACCTACCTGCCCCTCTCGTCCAACTTTCAAAGCTTTACAAAGATTCTATGATCAAATGTATGACTACTTAATGAGTATGCTGTGGTCTCACTCTCCCAGACTGAAGCTGGGTAGTAATGATTCCTTCCCAACCTGGAGGATTGGGGGTTATTCCGAGAAATTAGTGGTATTTCTTCTTTAATGCCATCAGCTAAAACCCCCATCAGTAGGGGAAAGACTTGGAGTCTCAGGGTTTATGTTAGAATCTTGGTTCTGTCACTATTTGTGTCTCACCCTCTCTGGGTAAGACAGGTTTTCTTCCTCTTTTTTTCTGATTTTTTTTCTTTAAAGGGATACCTGCCCTGGTCAATCACAATCTAACTTCCCTCTGAGTTATCTTCTAGCTCTGAGATTGTGCTTACTGTCGTTTCATGTGATGGAAATCACTGAGGCACAGACATCCCTCAGGCATTTTGTTCTACAACCACTCTTAACCTCTTGTATTTGCATAATGATTTATATATTGGGAAATGTATTATATTTTATATAAATCTTATATATGTATTTCTTCTTTCATCCATAAAATTGTAAAGGACTTAGCACAGTGCCAGGAACATAGTATCCCACTGATAGTTGAGAGTGATGAACCAGCTCCCCAGTTCTATTTTTGCCACTTAACATCATTTCGCTTTTACAAGAGATACTTACTTTGAAAGTACAGCATTACAAAAGTTCAAACATTCTCCCCAATACCCTGAGGGCACATTCTCCCCTTCTGCACTTTGGTCTAGAGGAGAATGGGCTCATTCAGCACAGTTTTTACATAACATTCATTTGGACAAGTCCATGGCCAAATATATCTCACTGCTGTCAGAGTTCTGGTCTCTGGTTCTATAGGGCTGGATCCCGAAAGTTACTCTTTATTTCTCAGGGCATAAATACTAGGCTGGGCAGCTAGATGGCACAGTGGATAGAGTACCAGGCCTGGAGTCAGGAAGACTCATCTTCCTGAGTTCAAATCTGTCCTCAAACACTTACTAGCTGTGTGAATCTAGGCAAGTTACTTGGCCTGTTTACCTCAGTTTCCTCACCTATAAAATGAGCTGGAGAAGGAAATGGCAAATCACTCCAGGATCTTTGCCAAGAAAACCTCAAATGAGGTCACAAAGAGTTGGACAGGACTAAAATGACACAACAACAACAACAAATACTGGGTTGATTGCAAAACTCACACTCTGGTATGCAAGTATAGTCAGACCTCAGGTGGATCCTGGACTCTTAGAGGCTCATTCTTTTCACCTTTTAGATTCACAAGATCGTGATCTCTGATCCTATACGGAAAATGGAAACGAACAAATACAGAAGGCAGGGACCAAGGTATTTTTCCCAGGGGCACAAGTTGGCCTCCGTAGGGAGGGTCCATGACCTCTCTTTTGACAGCATTGTCTCTCAATTATTCCGTGTTGCCTCATCCATTATCATAATTCCACAACTGATGATATTCAAATATACCTCCATCATCATCATCATGATCAATTTGCTCTTTTCCCACAGTGTACATGACACTATAAAATGTTGGAGTATTACAAAGTGGAAAAATTGTTTGTTCCTTTCTCTAACTAGCATGTACTAATAACTGTGGGTCAGTGAAAAAAGAGTATGGTTTATTTCCCATTAAAATAATTTCCTACTTGCATGACTTTTTTAGACAAATCCTTTTATGTCTCCCGATTTCCTCATTTATAAAAGAAGGGTTGAACTGCATGGCCTCTAAGGTTGCTTATCGCTCTTAAGTTCATGATCTTAGAGGCAGTTAGGAGTGGATACAGTGGATAGTGTGGTGGACCTGAAGTCAAGACCTGAGTGCAAATATGACCTGAGACACTCACTAGTCGTGTGATCCTGGGCAAGTCTCTTAACCCCTGTCTGTCTCAGTTTCTTCATTTATAAAACAGGGATTATAATAGCATCTACCTCCCCTGGTTGTTGTGAGGACCAAATGAGATAATATTTGTAAAGTCTTAGCCTAGTGCCTGGTACATAATAAACTTTGCCAACTTCCAAGTACCATGTAAATGCTAGCTGTTATTGTCTTATGATCCTATGACTATCTCATGCTATAAAACTGACAAAGTGATTTGCACACATTATTTCATTTAATTTTCACAACAACCTTGTGTGGTAGGCACTATGGATACCATTATTCCTTTGTATCAATAAGAAAACTGAGGCTCAGTGCACTTAAATGATTCATACAGGGTCACACAGCTAATAAGTGTCAGAGATGGGATTTCAATTCAGGTGTTCCTGACTTCAAGTCTAGCATTCTGTCTACTATGTCACATTGCCCCTGAGAGACTGATAGAGTCTGGACTATTTGAAATTTTTTAAACACAAAATAGAACTTGTACTCCCAGCAGGGGTATGCTGGAACCAGCTGCCGATTGTTAAATTTTTAATTTGAGCACTTACACCTCGGAAATCAGCAAACCGTACAATCAGGATTTGATTCATTGTTTTGTTGGTTGTCTAGATTTAAGAAAGTAATTAGACAAAATCTTAACAAAGCAGATTAAACTTGAATTATATTGTCATAGATAATTTTTTTTGGAGTCACTTGTTAAACATTTGCTAGCACACACCTCTGCCTCCAAGTGAATATTTTCCTCTGTAAAGAAATCTTCTTGGGAGCCCATATACTTCTTTCAGTGATCCTATGATTTTGCAAGTCATTTCTGGAACTATCCTTTTGGATTTGCCCTCATAGCCTACAGTACAGTCTTATGAATATGTTAAATGTTGCAAATCATCATTCTTTGAAAGTGGATTTGATTTTCAGAGATAACCAAGAATCATTTCAGAATCAAGTCTGGTGAATAGTGTAGGTGATCAAGCTGGGCAGTGTCACGTATAGAGGTTTTGTTGTTTTTAAAGCAGAGTCAATAAGAGAATGAAACTAACATAGAAGAGCAGCATAGCACTAGACTTGGAGTCTCAGGGTTTATGTTAGAATCTCAGTTCTTTCACCACTTGGGTCTTACCCTCTCTGGGTCCCACTTGTTTCATCAGTAAAATTGTAAAGGACTTAGCACAGTGCCTAGCACATAGTAAATGCTATGTAAATGTTAGTGGTGGTGGTGATGATGATGATGGTGGTGGTGGTGGTGGTGGTGATGATGATGATGATGATGATGATGATGATGATGATGATGATGATGATAATGATGATGTTAGGAACATTGGACTACATGACCATTAAGGTCGTTCCAGCTCTAAATCTGTGATTCTTGTGGGTCATTCAAAAGAGGAACTGCAAAAATACCTAGAATAATGGCAGCATTATTGGAATAAGCATATCATCGCCCAGTTCAATCTGGCAAATGTTTTTTAAGGCATTCTGCTATGTTGTGAGGATACAAGACAAGAAAGAATCCATCTAAAACTATGCTGCTTTTCCCTTTTTCTGATCTCATGACAGTTTATGATCTGCTCATACACTTAATGTATTCTAATTTGCATTATATTTCTCTAGGTACATCTTGACACTCTTAATAGATTGTAATCTTCTTGAGGAAAGGTATTTTCAGGTCTTTTTTTCATATCTCTCTCAGAATCCAGCATCTCACATACAGTAGGCACTTCATGTAACATCCCCTCTAGGGTCACTCCTCCAGTTACTCCGATGATCTGCTTCTTTCTGGTGATCTTGTACATTCCCACTGCTATTACAGTCATTCATGAACCCCTATCACTGTACTTCCCATTAATAATTAGCCAGTAGACTCAAATAGTTACCATTAAAAGCCTTTACTGAAATGGCACAGCAAGAAGTTAGTATAAAACATTTTCCAAACACTTTGGGGGTTATACTCTTCCACAAGTACAGAGTTGGGGGAGGGGAAGATTTGGCACAAACTTAAAGCATAATGACAGTGAGCACCCAGTGTGGGGCCTGATATTCAATGGAGTCAAAACCAAATAGAACTGTTGATGAAAATTGGAGAGCTACCATTAAGAGATTAAGAGATACATATAAATGATTAGCAGAACCAAGAAAAACAAAAAAAGAAAGAGGATTTTTCTTACCAACTCTCAATCATACAACCTAGTTAATAAAGACTCTTGTATCTTTTCCATAAGGCAAAATTCTAGACCTGACTGTTGTCATAATTTAACTTACTTGCAGCTAAGAAGACCAGAATTTCAAAGCTGAAAGACAACCTATCAGCCTATTGAGGGACTGAAGTTTTTCAAGACAAAATTAGAAGTCTTCAAACAGAGATAGATGGCCACTTGTCAGGAAAGTTGTGGAAAGTTATTCTATCAGTTTGGACTAGCTAGCCTCTGAGGAACCTTCCTGATTCATATTCTGAGATGTGCATGTTATGTTCTCAGTGACGAGAAGTTTTAGAGTATTTTTAAATATTAGACATATTAAATTAACCATCTTCTTTCACTTTTCTTTCTCCAAAATATTTACTGTATTAATTTTTAAGATGAAGGTTTGTGAATTTGTTTGCAGAGATTGCTTTATCAACTGTAAGTGCTTGTATTTCAATCCATGCTAACCTCATTTACCACAATAGAAACCACACTGAGTGAGTGGAAAGTTGTATTTTTTTAAACACTCCAAGGTACTTTCCCATTTCAAAATACATAGGTTACATACAGTAAATGTTTATTGCCTGCTACTTTACCTTACTTATCTCCACTCCTTTTGTGGTGTATGAAAAGTTTAAGAAACATAGTTTCTGGGTAATTAATAATTTTATTAATTATGGCTAGTAGATAATTAATAAAATTGTCATTGGCTTTCTCTTATAAACCAAAGATCCTTCCTGGAGAATAATGAATATTTAAAAAGTCTTTGGAAAAAGGCATGTCCCTGAGGTTGAAAATCAGTTTTGATTGGTTAACAATCAATAAGGGGTAAACATATTAATGAGGTAGTCAGCAAAAAGTCTTCATCTCCTCCTACAGAGAACATGACCTATTCATGAGACTCAGCTGTCTCCAACAATCTGAGAAAAGAATCCATCTCTATTCAGACCTCACTGTGTGGTTTTCCCCTTCATAAGTCACCCTAAATTCTAATGGAAGGTTTCAGGGACAGACTGGTTTATTTCCTAAGGGCAAGATCTTGCTTTGACTGGATTCTGTTTGTAAGGTCTTCTGGTTGAATGGAGTCCCACCCAAGATCCAGAAGCATGTATCATGAGCATTCGGGTAATCTAATCTATCAGCAATGTCCTTCGGAGACTGGCTGAATAACCGACAGGGGTTTATTTCTGAATGATGAAATAGAAAAAGAAAAACCTTAATGTCAATTAATAATTGGTTATTAATATAAGAAAGAAATGATTATTTCTCTCAAGTCTTTCATCAATAAATGTTTATTAATCAACCAATTTGTGCAAAACTCTGAGTAAAGAAGTGATCCTCAAATAGATATGTTAAGACCTATTCCATACTTCAAGTACCTTACAATCTATTAAAGATTATTAAACATGTTCACAGGTAAATATAACAAGAATTAAGATATGATAAGCACATAGAGTATAACATGCTAAAAAGACCAGAGAGGTCAATTGCATCTGGAAACCTCAGGGAAGGAGTCACAGGGGAAATTTATTCCAGGCCTTGAATTCTAAAAACATATGATGAGTAATGAATCATATGGCTAACTTCTGTCTCTTAGAATCGCTATTTCCTCTCAAAGCCCAGTTAAGTACCACTTTCTACATGGAGCCTTTCTGGAATCAATTCCTTGCCAGTTTTTGTTACTCCACCTACCAAACTGCCTCGTAAAATATGTGTGTATACACACATACATGTGTGTGTACATACATATATGTATATACACATGTATATATATACACATTAATATATAATACACACATGTGTATATATTTGTGTATTCGTGTGTGTCTATTTGTATATGTTCATATGTGTACAAGATGTCTTCCCCAATAGAATTTAAGCTGTTTGATGGAAGACTATTTTTTTTTGTCTTTGTACCCCCCAGCATGTAGCAAAGACATGGGGAGTACCTCCCTGGCATAGAGGCATTCAATGTTGGTTGATAGATTTACCTCAGAAAATTTCATTACCTCATGTGATCTCATCATAATTCAAATGATAAAATCCCCTATGGCTAGGCTCTGCTGCCTGCTCCTGGGCCCCCCATGATTCTGGTTATTCACATGATTCTACATACAGATCCAATGTTAGAAAATCAAAAGTAGACCTAGAAGGTCGGGTGGTAGTCTCTGATTAGCTTTCCCACGACTGCCCTAGCTAATCAAAACCATAAGAACTTCATTGTCCCTAAAGGGAAAGTCCCCAGACAGGCAACTTTTGACTGTTAAGTCTTGTGCAGCCAGGTTCTTTCCCTTTTTTATTGATGACATTGACATTGACAATGTGAATTGGAAAGTCTGAGTGCAGTGGTCAAAGTGAGGGTTTTGGGGGTAATCACAATCTGAAAGTCTGGGTTAACTTTCTTATAATCAGTTCACCACTCTTTACTGATGATAATTAGGGACTAATTTATATTTAGCATAGTCTTTCTATATTATGGGTAAGTGAAAGTACTATTTTTCCGCTAGATGGACAGCTAAAGGTGGGAGTATGAAGAGTGATATTCCATATGAGCTGTGAAGCAATCATTTCTTATTATATCCAATGCACTGTGACAGTTAGAAATAATGTAACTGCATTTTATATAATTCAGCTATAAAAGTATAATTATGAAATTCTAATAGGTTTTCATAGTTAATAATAGCTTGCATTTATACATAATAATAATAGCTTATGTTACATAGTTAATAGCTTATATTATTTAAAGCTTTATACTTTCCAATTTACCAAGCATTTTCCTCCAAATAGGAGGTCCAATATCGTTACCATGGCTTTGCTGGTTAACAGAGTTATTTATTTACTTCTTATGCAAGCTGTGATTAAGGATGGAGAAATTTTGTTTCTTTCTTTAAATTGACATTTTGTTCATATTAAATTCGAAAGTCTTCTTCTTTCCTGCATTAGCAATGTCCCTCTCCTGGTCCCTTTGGTCATTGTGAAAGCAAGACAATTCAGTGTTGTCTCAGGTCTCTCCTTGGGTGATTGTAACTGATCACTTCACAAACAGGGCATTAAAGTCAAAACTTCACAAAACACTTTCTCGATGGCACATTTTAGCAAGGAAGCCTGGCCCCTCTAGAATGTAAGCTCCTTGAGGTCAGAGTCTGTTTTCATTTTTATTCTTTATATCCCAAGGATTAGCACAGTTCTGGGCATACAGTAGGCACTTAAATGTGTGTTGAGTTGAGTTATTGAATTTAAAGTGGAAAGCATTCAAAAGAGAGTGAACAGGATAGCAAAGGTCCTCAAGCTCATGTCAAATGAAAATAGAGTTGAAGAAACTGGAGGTGTTTAGTCGGGAGAAGACTTAGGGGAAATATTTTAGCTGCCTCTAAATATTTAAAAGATTGTCATAGGGAAAAGGGATTAGGTTTTACCTGCTTAGGCCCAAAGGGCAGAAATTAGAACAATGAGTAGAAGTTGCAAAAAAGGACATTCTAAGGAAAGAAATGAAAAGAAAAGCTCTCTGCTCTTACTGAGTCCGGTTACAGAAGCTGCCTAATTGTCTGCCTAAGTGAATAGTAGCTTTGCTGATAGCCCCCTTTCCTATTTTCAGAAGGCTTCCACTTAACTTTTTGTACTGTTTTGGGGTAGAAGAAATTACTTCCTGTAGCTTCTCATTAAAATTTTTGATTGGGTGATACCATAAGCAAACAGATAATACCATAAGCAAATTAAGGGAGCATGAAAAAATGTACCTGTCAGATCTATAGATAAGAGAAAAAAATATGACTAAACAAGATAGAGGGCATTATAGGATATAAAATGGATAATTGATGGCATTAAATTAAACAACGAATTTTGCGCAAACAAAAGCAATGCAGCCAAGATTAGAAGAAAAGCAGAAAACTCAGGGGAAACTTTCATAGCAAGTTTCTCTGGTAAGTTCCTCATTTCTCAAATATATAGAGGACTGAGTCAAATTTAAAATAAAACAAGTCATTCCCCAATTGATATATGAACAGGAAGTTTTCAGACAAAAAAATCAAAGCTATCTGTAGTCATATGAAAAAATGCTTTAAATCATTATTGATTAGAGAAATGCAAATTAAAGCCCTTGAGGTGCCATCTCACACCCTTCAGATTAGCTAATATGACAGAAAAGGAAAATAACAAATGTAGGAGGCTTTGTGAGAAAACTGAGACTTTAATGAACTATTGGTGGAGTTGTGAACTGATTCAACCATTCTGGAGAGCAATCTGGAACTTTGCCCAAAGGGCTATGAAACTGCATACCCTCTCACCTAGCAATACCAGTACTAGATCTGTATTCCAAAGAGACTAAAAAAAGGAAAGGATCTATATGTGCAAAAACATTTGTAGCAGCTCCTTTTGTAATAGCAAAGAATTGGAAATTGAGGGGATGCCCATCAGGTGAGGAATGGCTAGTGAAGTTGTGGCGTATGATTGTGATGGAATACTACTGTGCTATAAGAAATGACTAACAGGATGTTCTTAGAAAAATCTGGAAAGACTTACATGAACTGATGTAAGGTGAAGTGAGCAGAACCAGGATAACATTGTACACAGTAATAGCAATATTGTATGATGATCAGCTGTGAATGACTTAGCTATTCTAAACAATACAATGATCTAATACAATTCCAAAGGACTATGATGAAAAATGTTATCCACCTTCAGACAAAGAGCTGATAGAATCTGAATGCAGATAGAACCATACCTTTTTTCAAACTTTCTTTATTTTTCTTGCTTTGGCAGAGGGGATATCTGTGTTTTCTTTAACAACATTATTAATATGGAAATACGTTCTGCATAACTGCACACATATAACCTAAATCAAATTACTTGCCTTTTGGATGGAGGGGGGAGGGGCGGGGGAGGGGATAGAGTAAGGGAAGGAATTTGGAACTCTAAATATTTTAAATGAATTTTAAAGATTATTTTTACATGTAATTGGAAAAAAATTAAAAATTAATAAAAATAATAAAATTAAAATAAATTAAAATTTTTTATCATTATTTGGCCTGGTGAAATTTTTAGTTTTTTGCTGGAAGAGGTGCATTTCCAGAATATTGGCTAAATATCTCTCATGTCATTAATTGCTATTTTCCTTTATGTTGCCATAGTCATTGTGTAAATTCTTCTCTTACTTTTGCTTACTTTGCTCTGTATCAGTTCATACAAGCCTTCCCAATTTTCTTTTAATTCTTCGTATTTGTCATCTCTTAAGGCATGATAATATTTCATTGCATTTAGATATTTTAATTTATTTAGTCTTTCTTCCATTTATGAATGCTCACTTTGTCTCCAGTTCTTTGTATTACAAAAAGTACTACTATAAATATCATTGTGTATATAGAACTTTCCCTCTGTTTTTGTCCTCCATGGTCTATAGACCAAGTAGTAATAAAATTGGGTCAGAGAGTATGTACAGTAGCACTATCTTCCAGTGAAGGTTATAGACATAGTGTATCTAAGTGTATCTCAGATTTTTGCCAGATATTTGACAAAGTCTTCATGTTTTCCTTAAGTGAAAATTCAAAAAATATAAGCTAGATTGCAGGTAGATTTGAAAAACCAAAGAATTTTTACTCACAAACTGATGAGTACTGTTTCTAATTTTTCTTTGTATCCCCATCATACATCAATAGGTACTCTGAAGAAATTTATTGTAAAATTGATGACGCCATCATGAAGGCAATTCCCTAATGGTGCATGTCAGGTTTCTACCCTTGGTCCTATTCTATTCAACATACTATTTTACCTAGATGAAGACAGAGTTGACATACTATCACATTTGAAAATCATATTAATTTGGGGCAGATGAAGCAAATTCACAGTGGACAGTCATCATTGAAAAGATCTAGACAGACTGGAATAATGGCCATTGCTAACAAGCTGAAATTTAATAGAGATAAATGTAAAGTTCTGTACTTGGATTCAAAAATTTAGCTGCAGATTAGAGGAGACCTGGTTTAACAGTATTTCATGTGAAAAAGATTTCGGCATTCTAATTGAATGTTAGCTCAGTAGAAATCAAGAGTATGATGTGACTGGCCAAAAAGGTCATGTGATTTTAAGCTACATTTACGGAAATAGAATGTTCTTAACAAGAGAGGCAATACTTGCACTGTACTTAAACCACACCAAAAATAATATGTTATTTTGGGGATCCACATTGGGGATTATTTTCAGCCTATCCAGAAGAAGGTGATCAGAATAGTGGGCTTGAAATCATGCCATATGAAGAAAGGACAAAATGGATTGGGATTGTTTTACATGGAGATAAGATCATGTGAAAGGGACTTGCTCATTGATTTCAAATATTTGAAGGACTACCATCTGAAAGTAAGATTAGATTTTTTCTATCCAGATTCAAAAGGCAAAACTGCATAAATGCTTTTTGGCTCAATATAAGTTCTCAACCATTAGAACTGTCCAAAATAGAGTAGGAGGATATGATTTTTCATTACTGAAAATAATTAGAGGTAAAATCTTATAGAAAGAGACTTCATGCATCAGTAGAAAGTTGAACTCTCAGAGGTTCTTAGCCATTTTTTGTGTCATAAACCCTTTGGCAGTTTGGTGAAGCCTTGGGGCCACTTTCCAGAACAATGTTTTTACATATATAAACTAAAATAAATGTAATTAATAATAGCAGCAGCAGCTAACATTTATATAGTACTTTAAGGTCTGCAAGTGCTTTATAAATATTATCTCATCTTCACAACAACCCTGGGTGCTATATTATCCCCATTTGGCAGTTGAGGAAACTGAAACATGTAGTGGTCAGGTGACTTGTCCAGGGTCACACAGTTGTTGGTAAGTATCTGAGGACAGATTTCAACCCAGGTCTTCCCTCCTCTGGGTCCGGTATTCTATCTAAATAAAGGAAACTAATTATATTGAAAGAAAGATATACTTTTTTCCCATCCAAGGTCATAGGTTTTCTGAAATCTATCCATGCTCCTCTTGGGGTTCTGTTGGGGCTGAGACAGGTGGCCTAAAGGGTTAAGAACTCTCAGACTAGAACTCTAAGGTCTTATTTTAAAAATTAAATGTAAAAATTATATTGTAAAACCAGTTTTATTCTGAAGGAGAGGATACCTCAAGTGAGGGAACTTTTGCTTGGAACTATCCTTTGCTGAAAGAACAGAAATTACCATAGAGTAAATCATAGATATGCCAACAAGATCTGGTCCCAAGTCTGGGCTTTCATTCCATCATCTGTACAGTGAAGAAGTTGGACTAAGTGATCTCTAGGTGCTCATCCAGCTCTACCTGTAAGCCCTGTGAGTACAGGAATGAGGACCACATAGAGCTCAATGAATCAGGAGTTTGTCCGTCAAAATAAGCAGTTTTTATACATGAGGCCTTCATTCTCAGGAATCAATCAGTGAACAAGCATTTATTAAGGGCTTACTATGTGCTAGAAACGGTGATAAGTGTTAGTATATAAATAAAGGTAAAAAAAACACAGTCCCTGCCCTCAAATAGCTCATACTCTAACAGGGAAGGACAAGATGAAAACAACTATGTACATACAAGATATAATATTAATATAATGATATGAAGCTATTGCATTGCACACTTTCCAAGACACCAATAGTATAGCTTGAAATGGCACTAAGATTTTTGGGACACCCTGTTCAGTATAAATGGAAGACAGTACCCAAGAGGATGCGTTTATAGTGGGACAGGGGTAGAGTGATTGAGAATTGTTTCCAGTAGAAAGTAGGGTTTGAGCTGAGACTTGAAGGGAGCCAGGAGGCAGAGGTAAGGAAGGAGAGCATTCCAAGTAAGGGAGGCAGTCACAGAAAAGCAATAATTAGGAGGTGAAGTGCGTGAAGAATAGCAGAAAGGCCAGTGTCACTGAATTGTAGATTACATGGAGGGGAGTATAAGAAAACTTGGAAAGGTAGGAAGAGACCAGATTGTAAAGGCCTTTAAGAGCCAAACAGAGGATTTTATATATTTGATGCTAGAGGTAATAGGGAATCACTGGAGTTTATCGAGTTAGAAGGGAAGGAGGTTGACATGGTCAGATTTGTACTTCAGGAAAATCACTTTGACCACCTAGAGGAAGATGGATTAGAGCAGGGAGAGAACAAGGCAGGGAAACTAACCAGAAGGCAATTGCAGTTGTATGGGAAGGAGGTGATGAAGGCTTAGAGTGGTGGCTATGTGAGCAAAGAGGTGGGGACATGTACTAAAGATGGCATAAAGGTAGAAAAGACAAGAGTTGGCAACAGAATGGATATGTGGGGTGAGTGGAAGTGAGGAGTCGAGAATGACAAAGTGGAGACAGCCTGGGTGACCAGGAGGACAGGCGTACCCTGGGTAGTAATAGGGAAGCTGGGGAGAGAGAAGGATTTGGGGGAAAAAGATAATGAGTTCTGTTTTGGACATGCTACAAACTGAAAAGAATGGAGGACCAATATCTGATGGTTCAGTTTCCTCCCATCAAAGGTAAGTTCAAAACATCAGCCGGCCCTATCATAAATTTCGTTTTGGGCAATTCCCCTAGTCTCAGCTGAAGAAGTAAGATATCTGGGCCTAATCTCTGACCTACTTTCAGCTTTAGAAGGCTTCCCCCAAGTTGGCAGTTCCATTCATTACTGCGATGAGGTTCCAGGGCAGCTATAACTACTGCTTGCAACATCATATAGATGGGCGATTCATTTCAGAAAGTGAAAATAGGAAAATTAAATCAAGCTTTAAGAATTTTTTTTTTACTGTAGTCAAACTGCCATATCTCCTCTGCTTCCTTCTACCACCTCCCCACCCCTCACCCCTGAAAAAATACAGTACAACTAATATTGGAGTTTTTTAGGGTACTGTTTATACTGATTTTCTTTTACCTTTCTGAAACCAAGGCAGTACACTTACAAACTTAGCTTTTAAAATCTCTTCCCCCCACCCTAAAAAAAGCTCCTACCACCTCTATATTTAAATGATTATTCAATTTTAAATGTTTTGCTTTTAGTTTTTAGTTTTCCAATTTGACATAAAATAAAAAATGTTAAAAAGATAGTTATTTGTTAAGTTGTTTTTCAGTCATGTCTGACTCTCTGTGATCTCATTTGAGACTTTCTTGGCAGAGATACTGGAGTGGTTTGCCATTTCCTTCTCCAGTTCATTTTACAGATGAGGAAACTAAGTCAAACGGGATTAAGTGACTTGCCCAGGGTCACAAAGCTACTAAGTGCCTGAGGCTAGATTTAAACTCAGGAAGATGAGTCTTCCTGGCTCCAGGCCCAGCACTCTATCCACTGAGCCACCTAGCTGCCTAAAAAGATGGTTATTTAGGATTAGTATAAGTAAGAACTATAAATTTTCTTAGATAACTGAGAAGAGAAGATAGAATTTTTTCTTCTTCTTCCTGTTTAGTTTTTGGGGAGGAAGAGGGCGTGAGGGGCAAGGATGGTACTGTATTTCTCTTATTTTAGGTTTCCTATCATAGAGTATGTGACTTTTAGTCTTATTGAAGATTATATGAGGATATGTAAGATAGAAGATACATAAGATTATGATATATAAGATCCTATTTAAAATAGAAGGCATCCCCAAAAAAAGAAATAACAAGAAAATTAGTTTTTACTTTTTTTAGTTGCTAATGAATATTCTTGGTTGACAAGAAGCACTAAAACTTGGTAGAAGTCAACTGCTATGCATTTGGATTACCTTTGCTGGAAGGCCTTTAAGGAAGTGCAAAGCAAAGGCCAAATTAAACCACAGACATTGTTGGTGCTCCAGAATGACGTCAACCAGTTTTGTTTCCTCATTGTTCTGCTTTTGACGGCAGAGAAAGCTATGCTGCTGTGTCTCCTCTGTTGGAAGAGTAATAGGTTTCTTTAAGAGTTCAGAAGCACAAACTTTGTTATCCCCAAGATTTTCATATTCAAAAAATACAGTTCTTAAGTAAGGCATTCTTCAATTTCTGCCTTAAAATTTACTTTTTTGTTTGTTTGTATGTTTTTTTTATTTTTTTATTAAAAGAAATTTAATAGTTTTAATAAAAAAATTCATGTCTTATGAAGGACACTGCCATTTAGAAGCTGCTCTTTTCACAGGTCCCCATTTGGCATGCACAGCGCCCTGGGGACCAGACACACTGTCTCCATACAGTGAGAAACTACCAGTTAGACTTCAAGGTACAACATGAAGTCACTTCCATACAATATCAAAGATCGGTGGTTGTCTTTAAAAAATGTTTTAAATATTACTCTGTTGATTACCAATTTTTTTACACAAAGTTGCTAATATTATATACAGTGTTCATACATTTCTCACATAAAATACATTTTGTTAAGTGTTTTAAATACATCAGTGGCTTCTGGCCTGGTGAATTAGTTATTGCAGGGGGCTAGGTATCTTCAAACATGTCCTGGATGCTCAGGTCCGCACCCTACTACACACCACTTAATATGCCTATCTACAATGGGTACCTGATAACCCCGGAGTCTATTACTGCACTCAGCACTCCTGTAGAAAGGCCTTTCTGGTTTCCAAACCAGGCCCAATTTCACTGCCTGTGTGGTAGCTCCGGTCTCATACTCAGATGCCCTCTGGGGCCTAACCATAGACCTTACTCTTACTAGATGCCAAAGGAGTGAGGGATAGGCTTGTTTGATCATAGATGATGAAAAATTAAAGATAGCCTTCTGGTATCTTATGGGGGGCACCCTTGTGTAAATGCTCCTTGGACTATTCTGAAAAATACTGTCACGTTCTGCAACAAATCTAGGAGAAGGAGAAATCTGGAAATGGCATAGCTTAATTTTGTACATAGCTAACTAAAAAGAAAGAAAAGCCCCCGTTTTTTTTTTTTTTTTTTTTATGTTGTAAATGTACTTTTTATTCTTTTTTTTTTTTTTTTTTTTTCCTTTATTTATTTTTAGTTTACCACACACGGTTCTACATAGTTTTGAGTTCCAGTTTTTCTCCCCTCCCTCCCCCCTCCCTCCCCAAGATGGCATGAAGTCTCATATAACTGTCATGTATAACTTCGCATTGAATTAATTTATGCTCTATTCAAGTTGTGGAGAAGAATTTTGACCAATGGAATGAATCATAAGAAAGAAGAAACAGAACCAAAAAAAAAAAACAACAAAACCAAAAACAAAAGAGAAGCAGAAAAGGCGAGCATGTAGTGTGCCTCAGTCTGTATTCAAGCTTCGCAGTTCTTTCTCTGAATGAAGATAGCATTCTCCATCGTGAGTCCCCTGGATTTGTCCTTGCCCCTTTAGGTTGCTGAGAGAAGCGCAGTATGTCAGGGTTGGTCCTCACGGAATCCACATATCTGTGGCTGTGCACAACGTTCTCCTGGCTCTGCTCCGCTCACTCAGCATTATGTCGTGTAGGTTTTTCCAGGTTGTTATGAAGTCTGCATCATCCCCATTTCTTATGGCACAATAGTATTCCATCACCTTCATATACCACAGCTTGTTCAGCCATTCCCCAATTGATGGGCATCCCTTTGCTTTCCAATTCTTGGCTACCACAAAGAGAGCTGCTATAAATATTCTTGTACATATGGGTCCTTTTCCCGCTTGCGTGATTTCTTTGGGATACAACCCTAGAAGTGGTATTACTGGGTCAAAGGGTATGAACATTTCTATAGCCCTTTGGGCATAGTTCCACACCGCCCTCCAAAATGGCTGGATCAGCTCGCAACTCCACCAGCAATGCAACAATGTTCCAATTTCCCCACATCCTTTCCAGCATTTATCATTCTCCTGATTTGTTATTTTAGCCAATCTGACAGGAGAGATGTGGTATCTAAGAGTTGTTTTGATTTGCATTTCTCTAATCAGCAGCGATCCAGAGCATTTTTCCATATGCCTGTAGATAGCTTTAATTTCTTCCTCTGAAAACTGCCTGTTCATATCCTTTGACCATTTCTCAATTGGGGAATGGCTTGTATTCCTATATATTTGGCTTAGCTCCCTGTATATTTTAGAAATGAGGCCTTTATCAGAGATACTAGTTGCAAAGATTTTCTCCCAATTTTCTGCTTCCCTCCTAATTCTTGTTGCATTGGCTTTTTTTGTACAAAAACATTTCAATTTGACATAATCAAAATTATCCATTTTGCATTTTGTAATGCTCTCTATCTCTTGTTGGGTCATGAGTTCTTTACTTTTCCACAAATCTGATAAGTAAACTATTCCTTGCTTTCCCAAATTACTTAGAGTATCAACTTTTACTCCTAAATCATGAACCCATTTTGACTTTATTTTGGTATATGGTGTAAGATATTGGTCTATGCCCAGTTTTTGCCCTACCATTTTCCAATTTTCCCAACAGTTTTTGTGAAATAGTGAATTATTAGCCCAGAAACTGGCTTCTTTGGGTTTATCAAAGAGTAGATTGCTAAACTTGTTGATTTCACCTACTTGTGTACCTATCCTATACCACTGATCCACACCCCTGTTTCTTAACCAGTACCAGGCAGTTTTGATGACTGCTGCTGTGTAGTACAGTTTAATATCTGGTGTGGCTAAACCACCATCCCTAGCATGTCTTTTCATTAATATCCTAGATACTCTAGACCTCTTGTTTTTCCAAATGAATTTTGTTATTATTTTGTCCAGCTCAGCAAAAAAAATTTTGGTAGTTCGATTGGTATGGCACTGAATAGATAGATTAATTTAGGTAGAATTGTCATTTTTATTATATTAGCTCGGCCTAACCATGAGCAACTGATATTTCTCCATTTATTTAGATCTGATTTTATTCGCGTGAAAAGTGTTTCATAGTTATGTTCATATAGGCCCTGGGTTTGTCTTGGCAAATAGACTCCCAAATATTTTATAGTGCCTTCAGTAACTTTGAATGGAATTTCTCTTTCTATCTCTTGCTGTTGGGCTTTGTCAGTAATGTATAGGAATGCTGAGGATTTATGTGGGTTTATTTTATATCCTGCAACTTTGCTAAAGTTGTTTATTATTTCAAGTAGTTTTTTACTTGATTCTCTAGGATTCTCTAGATAAATCATCATATCATCTGCAAAAAGTGATAATTTAGTTTCTTCTTTTCCTATTCTAATTCCTTCAATTTCTTTTTCTTTTCTTATTGCTACAGCTAATGTTTCTAGAACCAAATTGAATAATAGGGGTGATAATGGACATCCTTGTTTCACCCCTGATCTTATTGGGAATGCATCTAGTTTATCCCCATTACAAATAATGCTTGTTGATGGTTTTAGGTAGATGCTATTTATAATTTTGAGGAAGGTTCCCCTTATTCCTATGCTTTCTAGTGTTTTTAATAGGAATGGGTGTTGTACTTTGTCAAAGGCTTTTTCTGCGTCTATTGAGATGATCATATGGTTTTTGCTAGTTTTGTTGTTGATATGGTCAATTATGCTAATAGTTTTCCTAATATTGAACCAGCCTTGCATTCCTGGAATAAATCCTACCTGGTCATGGTGTATTATTCTCGTAATGAGTTGCTGCAATCTTTTTGCTAATATTTTATTTAAAATTTTTGCATCAATATTCATTAGAGAAATTGGTCTATAATTTTCTTTCTCTGTTTTAACTCTACCTGGTTTAGGTATTAGTACCATATTTGTGTCATAAAAAGAATTTGGTAGGACTCCTTCTTCTCCTATTTTCCCAAATAGTCTGCAAAGTATTGGAATTAGTTGTTCTTTAAATGTTTGATAGAATTCACATGTAAAACCATCTGGCCCTGGAGATTTTTTCCTAGGGAGTTCGTTGATGGCCTGCTCAATTTCTTTTTCTGATATGGGGTCATTAAGAAATTTCACTTCCTTCTCTGTTAGTCTGGGCAGTTTATGTTTTTGTAGATATTCATCCATATCTCTAAGGTTGTCAAATTTATGGGCATACAGTTGGGCGAAATAATTCCTAATTATTGTTTTGATTTCCTCTTCATTAGAGGTGACCTCACCCTTTTCATTTTTGATACTAGTAATTTGATTTTCTTCTTTCTTTTTTTTAATCAAATTGGCCAAAGGTTTGTCAATTTTATTGGTTTTTTCATAAAACCAGCTCTTTGTTTTATTTATTAATTCAATAGTTTTCTTGGTTTCAATTTTATTAATCTCTCCTTTGATTTTCAGTATTTCTAATTTGGTATTTAATTGGGGGTTTTCAATTTGCTCTTTTTCTAGCTTTTTCAGCTGTATGCCCAGATCATTGATCTCCTCTTTCCCTATTTTATTCATGTAGGCATTTAGAGATATAAAACTTCCCCTAAGAACTGCTTTTGCTGCATCCCATAAGTTTTGGTATGTTGTTTCATTATTGTCATTCTCTTGAATGAAATTATTGATTGTTTCTCTGATTTGATCTTTGGCCCACTCACTCTTTAGAATTAAATTATTTAGTTTCCAATTATTTTTTAGCTTATTTTTGCATGGTTCTTTATTAAAAATGATTCTTATTGCATCATGATCTGAAAAGGATGCATTGACTACTTCTGCTTTTCTGCACTGGATTGTGAGGTTTTTATGCCCTAGTACATGGTCAATTTTTGAGTATGTGCCATGTACTTTTGAGAAGAAAGTATATTCCTTTTTATCCTCATTCAGTTTTCTCCAGAGGTCTATCATATGTGCCTTTTCTAAAATTCTGTTTACCTCCTTAACTTTTTTCTTATTTATTTTGAGGTTAGATTTATCAAGTTCAGAAAGGGGGAGGTTGAGGTCTCCCAATATTACAGTTTTGCTGTCTATTTCTTCCTGTAACTCCCTTAACCTCTCCTCTAAGAATTTGTATGCCTTACCACTTGGTGCATATATGTTAAGCAATGATATTGCTTCATTGTTTATGGTGCCTTTCAGCAGGATATAATGTCCTTCCTTATCTCTTCTAATTAGATCTATCTTTACTTTTGCTTTGTCTGAGATTAGGATTGCTACACCTGCTTTTTTTACTTTAGCTGAGGCACAATATATTTTACTCCAGCCTTTTACCTTAACCCTATGTGTATCCCCCTGTTTCAGATGTGTTTCTTGTAAACAGCATATTGTAGGATTATGGTTTTTAATCCATTCTGCTATCTGCTTCTGTTTTGTGAGAATGTTCATCCCCTGCACGTTCAGGGTTATGATTTCTATCTGTGTCTTTTTCTCCATCCTAATTCCCCCTGTTTATGCTTTTATTTCTCCCTTTCCCCTTCTCCTCCCCAACAAAGTTTTGCTTTTGACCGCCGCTTTCCTCAGTTAACCCTCCCTCTTTATTCCCCTCCCTTATCTAACCGTTACCCACTTGATACTTCTCCTCTTCCTTCTGCCCTCCCCCCTCCCTTTTTCCCCCCTTTCCCTCCCACTTCCCGTAGGACAAGTTAGATTTCTAAACTTATCCGAGTATGTTATTCCCTTCTTGAACTAGATCAGATGACAGTAAAGCTCAAATACTGCTCTTCTCCCTCCCTTCTTTCCCTCTACTATAATATGTTTTTTTTGCCACTTCCTTTGGTGTAATTTACCCTTTTCTACAACCTTCTTACCACTTCCCTCATAGCCCTCCCTTTATATCTCTTGTTTATATTTTATATCTTTACATCAGTCAATTTATACAGGCATTCACAACCTATGTATATCCCTTTCATTTGTCACAATAGTTGTACCATTCACACGAATGACTTATATATGTATATGTATATATATATATACATAAAAAACATACATAAGATGATATAATCCCACATAAAGATGTAAACAACCTAAGCTTATTGGTTAATGAAGTTTGTGGGGTTTTTCCCCCTGGTTACCTTTTTATGTCTCTCTTGAGGTTTGTATTTGGAGATCAAATTTGCCATTGAGTTCTGGCCTTTTCATCAGGAAGGTCTGGAATTCCCTTATTTCATTGAATGTCCATCGCCTTGCCTGGAAAATTATGCTTAGTTTTGCTGGGTAGTTGATCCTTGGTTGTAGTCCCAGCTCCTTTGCCCTTCGGAATATCATATTCCAATTTCTCCTGTCTTTTAATGTGGAAGCTGAGAGATCCTGCGTGATCCTGACTGTAGTTCCACGATATTTGAATTGCTTCTTTTTGGCTGCTTGCAGTATTTTCTCCTTAAGTTTATAGCTCTGAAATTTGGCTATAATATGTCTTGGTGTTTTCAGTTTGGGATCTCTTTCAGGGGGTGATCGGTGAATTCTTTCAATGACTATTTTGCCCTCTGGTTCTAGGACCTCTGGGCAGTTGTCTTTGATAATTTCTTCGAAGATACTGTCAAGGCTCCTTTTTTCATCGTGGATTTCCGGTAGACCAATAACTCTCAAATTGTCTCTCCTGGATCTATTTTCCAGGTCAGTTGTTTTGCCAATCAGATATTTCACATTTTTTTCTATTTTTTCATTCTTTACATTTTGTTTTATTACTTCTTGATGCCTCATAGATTCATTAGCTTCCACTTGCTCAAGTCTAATTTTAAATGAGTTAGTGTTTACATTTTGCTTTTGAGCATCCATTTTCAATTGGTTGATTTCACCTCTCAGGGTGTCCTTTTCTCTCTCTAGATTCTGAATCTCCATAGCCATTTCGCCAATCTTATTCTTTAGGGACTTGATTTCGTCAGTGGATTTTTTCTCCCTTTTTTCCATTTTTTCCATATTTTCTTTTAGCTCCCTAATTTGGTTTTTAAAATCCTCTTTTAGCTCTTCCAGCAGTGCTTTTTGGGCTGGAGACCAGATCATATTAGCTTTTGAGGTATCTGATGTATCTACCGTGTCATTGCTATCTTCTTCTAAGTCGATATTTTGATCCTGCCTGTCTCCATAAAAAGAATCTATTGTCCTCGGTTTTTTTGTGTTCTTCTTCATGTTGGATTGCCTTTTGCTGGCGTTAGAACGAATTTCTATCTGTGAGTCTCAGGGCTTTCTGTCCCAGCTTTCTTATTCTGGGGGTTGTGAGTCTAAAATTATAACCTTCAGTTTCCTGAGGTGTGGGGGAGGGGTCTGGCTCCCTGGCGTCTCACTCCCTATGGGTGCTCTCCAGCACTTGCTTTTCAGCAATGGTCTCAGCCGTTTGTTGTTTGAGCTGATGACTGGCGCTTCCCCTGGGGGAGCAAGGTTACGTCTGGGCTCCTGGCTTGGCCCCCTGCCGACTCTTCCCCTCTGGGACTAATGAGCTTCTAGTATTTGTCCTGTGAAGCCCCGCTACTCTCTCCTCTGTTTCAGTTCTCTTTTTTTTTTTTTTCCCGAGGAATTCTCTGGGTGAGGGGGGGAGGGGTTAGAGCCGCTTACCTAGCCATTGAGTCTTCCGGAAGTTCAAGAGGCCGAAATCCTGGGTTTTGCAAGCGGCAGGACTGGGTGTTTTCGCGGCTGGTGGCGTTGCGCTGCCTCTCGTCGCTCCCAGAGACTGCCGTCCTGTGTTGGGAGGCCTGGGGATCTCTGCCGGTTTTGGGCGCCCAGCTTTCTCCCAGCCCGTCTCCCACGTGGATTTCCCAGCCAGCCGCTTCCGCCTTGGTCTGGAGCAGCTCCGCACCGGGCACTCTCCGAGCCTGCAGGTTCGTTCCTCCGGCCTTTCAAACTCTCCCGGCTCGGAAATTTGCCCCACGCAGACTGCTCGCGGTTTCTGACTCTCTCAAATCTGCTCAAATTCACTTTTTTATGGGAATCTGACAGACCTTGTGAGAGAGCTCGGGTAAGAGGCTGCCTTCATGCGGCCATCTTGGCTCCGCCCCCCAAAAGCCCCCGTTTTAAAAAATTTCTTATGGCTTAAAATTATTGATTTTGATCAACCAATTGGCAACACTATTTTTTCTTCTGGTGAAACAAAATTAAAATTTAACAAATGCTTATTAAGTATCTACTTTGTGCACAGCACTGCATGGGGGAGATGTAAGGATAAATAAGATGAGGTACCTGCCTTCATGGAGCTTATGATCTATTAATAAGTTCTAAGGTCACGGTAATTGACTTAAGACTCCATGGGCAGACAGTTCATCTAACAGTCACCAATAAGCCCGAGGCCTTAGCGGCCGGTAGCCTGTGACTGTGACCTTAAAAATTCTCTCGGTCTAGCTCTTGGCCAGATGAGAGCTCATACCAAACGGGTTAAGGTGTTAGAGAAAGGCAGATTGTTTCTAATTCTCAGTTATCTGCTACAAAATATAAGCGTACATTAAGCAAAACATAAACATATAAGCATACGTTAAACAAAATGTTTATATTTCATAGCAGATCACCAAGAATAAGAAACCCACCACATGTGTGTAGAAACACACGCATATATACACGTATGTGTATCAGTATGGATAACCTGTAAATCTCTTTTGGCTTTGGGGTATTCTTTTTGCACCTGTGGTTGAATATGGGTGTTTCTGGTTTTGAAGGAATTCACAATTCAAAGTAAATAATGGTGCCAGAGCTGTAACTCGGAAGGATCTGGTAAACTGTCCAACTTCTCCATCCTTCCCCCCATTCCTCAGTCTAAGAGGAGAGGAAATAGAGTTATTTCTTCGAGGAGACAGGAAATTTCCTCAGCAAAGATGAAGAAACTTTTGTTCAACTTCTTGCTAAGTCATATGAATCAAAGATCTGTGTCAACCAGAGCAGGAGATGGCGTCAGCAAGAATTTAGGATCTCATTTTTAGAGTTGGAAGGGACCTTTGAGGTCAGCTAGCACATGGGCTTCATTTTACAGAGAAGGGAACTGAGGCCTAGAGAGGTTAAGTGATTTGCTCAAGGCCACACAGGTAGTAAGTGTCAGAGCTGGGATTTGAACTCAGGTCCTTGTGACTTCAAGTTATACTCTCCTTCCAAGCTGGCTGCCATCACTGATCTCTTAGATGCTGTTCTGATCCAGACACTGTCAGGCCAAATCTACTCTAGGAGACAGCAATGGTTTTCCTTGTCAAGCTTGTGTCAAGCAACACCGATTCTAGCGTGTGAGAAACAAAAGGATAATGGAGAGAGAAGGCCATCCTGACTCAGGCCAGGTGTCTATGAGTCTGGGGCTGCAGCTCTGGTCAGCTATGACACAAATAAGTCCTCCATTTTGGAAGAGTCCAGCAATATGGTGAGTGTAGAAATCCTTGCGGCTTCCCATACAGGGCAGAACTGAGATGACACATTGGGTGGTGCCCAATAAGGCCACATTTAAAGTTAGGCAAGCTTCATACATCTGCAGCCATGGCTTTGTATCTCAGCGCATCAGTGTTCCTTTGTTGTATATCCTACAACAGGAAGTTAATCGGAGAACCTGTCAGTGGGGTCCTATCTGCACAGTGGGGAAAGGCTCTGGTTATTAATTTACCTAGCTGCTAAGGAGATAACAGGGCCCAGTTTGGCTCCATTGTGTTCGAGGGTTTCTGCTTTGCATTGATTAGGCACAAGAAAAAACTAGGCTTGGAGGTCTTTGACTCACCTGGCTTTTTCTCCTACCACATCCCCCTGCCTCCAGGCAAACCTATATGAGGAAGTGGACAAGTACATTTCCTATATTTAATGCCCTTGAAACGAGGAGGCTTTAATCCCTGGCTGAAATGACAAAGCTCAGAGTTTCCTCTTCGGGGAGTCAGCCTTATGCCACTGCAAGGGCACACTGGAGAAGGACCCATAATAGCTGCCCTGAAGTAGATGTAGTTGGTAAGATCATCGTTCTCTCAATTTCTCAGTCTGGCAGACCCTTCCCTGTGCTCTCCACAATCTGCAACTTGAGATTCAGCCATAGAGACTTCTGCAATTCTTCCAAGCCAGTTGGCTTCATCTGTGGAGACTGGGAGCCAAAGAAACCCTTGGAGAACCTCCACCTCACACGCAGATACACCTTACATGAAAGGCCCTGGACAGAACTCAGACCAGGGAGTCTAGAAATGGACACGTCGGATAGACATGCCTTAGAGTCCTTATATATTTAGGACTAAAGTCATCAGGTCTGCATGTCATCAGCTACAACCAGGGGTCAGATATGGTCAGCTCCTATCTCTTTGCTACTACACACCTTGCCACCTTCCCACCCAGCATGGAGGCCAATCTGGACTGAGTAGATTTCAGGACTGGTCTGCAATAATATAGTTACTAAGTACATGGTTTTTGGATTAGCCCCTCCCCTGGTTCTCGAGACTTGTGGACACTTAAAATGTCACTATACTCCATCTGTTCTGTAGCACAAACAAGGTAAAACTGTTGATGTATGCCAACTCCTGGGGCAGCTGTGGACCCCGGCTATCTTCTTTGTCCTGTCCTCATCTGAGATGCCCAATCCTAGCTAGTCTTTTGGAGTCAGGGTGCTGTCCACCTCCTTACAGTAGCAAGGTGTCAGATCATATCTCAAAAACACTTGAGTTCTCCCCATCCAGCTCTGGCTCACTGAAAGGCCTTTGCCAGCCCACTATTTCTACCTCCACCTTTGTCTCTCTGTCTCAGGCTCCTGAAGACAATGGTCTCAGCTTCTGGACCTGTCTGGGGTTGTGTGAATCAGTCAAATCATGATGGTAAAGAGCTATTAACATATAAAACAATGTAAAAATTATCAGGCATCACTGTTTCATGTAAGGGCTGCATATAAAGATGTGTTTGCATATACAGATATGTCTGCATACATGCACACATGTTGTTTATATACCTCTGGAATGTTTTGGGATTTTTTCCTTTTTTGAGCCTGGGCCTCCCTGTCTCATCCAAGTTAAAAGTGCAGTTGGCCACTTACCACAGACTCCGTTTCCAATCAGTAGGCAAGTTTTGACCTCTTTTTTTCCCTCACCTGGGATGGTTAACCCCTCCTTAGGCAGCTTGATGGAGCTCTGCTCCATGAAGCTCACCATATTGGTGTTACACTTAACTCAGATACCCAATCGGCTTAGCCCACTACAGCACAGAATCCCTGAGCTTGTATGTTTTTTTAAAGCTATCTAAATGCAATCTAACAAGCCCTGGGGATAAAAAGGTTAAAATTTAATAGTTTCTGCTCTCAAGAAGCTTACATTCTACTATCTAAACCAGATAAGTTTCAGATTCCTGGAAATTTCAATTCAGTATTTACCCAGATCAGAGGTGAAGATTTATTTCACATTATGTATACAGAAATGCAAGTAAATTAAGTCCTTCCTTGCAGTGAGTCCAGCACTCCATCTAGTATGGCTTGCCTTTATATAGATCATACAGGAGTGGGAAGAGAAGGAAATGGCAAGCCACTCCAGTATCTTTGCCAAGAAAGCCCCAAGGGGATCACACAAAGAGATGGACATGATTGAAAAAAAATGACTGAACAACAACAAAAGGAGTGGGAATTGACCTAAAGATCTGGCCTGGATACAGAGGATTTCTATTCCTAAATTCAGGGATCCTTTAGGAAGGGTTACTTTGAGAGGATTAGGACAGCCAAGTGGTTAATTGTGGGAATTGGGTGAAACATGCTGACTCCATCTTGTGACTTAATTCCAGAGCTAGCTCACTTCTCTTTCCATTCAATTATGGATCTAGTCCAATTTCTGTCTTGTGTGAAATCTTTATTTAATTGTGGGAATCATGAGAGGACTTTGCTGCATTGCTTGAACCTAGCTCTGCATGATTGGGTGTTAGACCAGCTCTACCTGCTGCTTAGAGATCCTTAAAGACCTAGGTTATGCTCACCAGATCTGAAGATGGATGCTAGGAATTTTCTCACAATTATACATCTCAAGCAACTCATGTCTTACCTGAAAACTGGCTCTGTACTTGCTCATTCAGTTATTGTTTTCATGTTCCCTTGATTAAAAACACACTTGGGGGGAGTGGGACACCTCTTTTTCTGATTTCAGGTAATTGCATTTGTCTACTCTCCCCCTAAGCTGAGGAGGACTGATCCTGATTTGTTATGCAGTTGACATGCATTGCCTAATAAATGGATATTCTCAGAAGCTTGAACTTTGTTTCCTTAATCATTACACCTTTTACATGCCACAATTATAAAATGTTGAGCCCAAATCACACGTGCTAAGCACTAGCTTATTTTCCTCCATCAAACTCCAATTTTCCTTTATCTCTTAGAATCCCTAGATTCCTTCAAGACCCAGTTGAAGCATCACTTTCTTCATAAAGTTCAATTTTTTAATCTGCTGGAACTACCAGTGGCTCCCCAAATTACTTTGTATTTATTTTAAATATATTTTGAATTAGTTTTATACCTATATGTTGTTTTTCTTGATAGAATATAAACTTCTTGAGGTCCGGGATTGTTTCACATCCCACAATTAACCACTTGGAGGGAGGATGGGAGGAAGGAAAAGAAGGAAGGAAGGAAGGAAGGAAGGAAGGAAGGAAGGAAGAAAGGAAGGAAGGAAAGAAGGAATGAAGGAAGGAAGGAAGGAAGGAAGGAAGGAAGGAAGGAAGGAAGGAAGGAAGGAAGGAAGGAAGGAAGGAAAATTATGACAAAAACATTGATTAAAATGGATTTATTACATATGAAGTATTGAGCTAAGTGTTGGGAATACAAAGAGTAAAACAAGACAGTCCTTGCTTTCAAGGATTTCACTTCTATTCAGGGGAAAAAATATATAGGAGGTTTCAGCACCAAGTTAGGTGGAAAGGCCCATGGTCCTTATAATGCAGTGATAAAAGCAAATGGTAAGGTAGTTTAAGAGATGATTCCCTGGATGGCTTCAGGGAGCTGTACTGGAGGCAGGGCTAGTGGTTTGGGAGATACCACCATTCCCAAGGCTCTTGTGTTCAAAATTCTGGGCTGTCTCCATTGGGTTCTGAGTAAAGATGGTGGTCAAAATATTGGAGGTGATTTTATTATCTCAGCACATGCCACCACCTCCTCTCTCTCCCTCTGGATGCCCTGGTGCTTCAGTTCCTATTGGTTTTGCATGGAGGACCTTATCAAGTTCTTCAGATAATTTCTCTACCTCTTCAACCAATATTGATACATAAACTACAGTTACTCTCGTGGTGGTTGTTTTGCAAATGCTTATCATGAAGAGTACAAATAAGCCCTGAAATCATGCTTCTCATTGCCATTAGGCATGCAGTAACAGCTCCACCACTTCCTTCTTTGTCTCTCCAGGGATGTGAGCCATCCCTTTATTTAGCTGCAATTTTCTTACTTCTTTGGTTTTGTTTATAATTGAAAATGTCAAGAGTAATATGACTGCTCCTCATCTACTCATTGATTATTGGCCAAGGATTTCATGTTTATAAGACCAACAACCAATCTAAAGTTTGTAGATCATCTAAACGTTGTGATTCTTTGCTACCTTTTCTGCCACTCTTCCACCGTCACTGTAGAATTGCCACAGGAATGGGGGCCATTTTGTATTTTTCTTTGTGGATTGCTGTGACCAAAGAAATAACCAAGTGGCCAGTCTACTGGTCTCTCTGTATTTAGAGATGATGAGGCGCTCTGCTCTCAGCTAGGATTAGCTAAGAAAAACAGTCTCGTTCTGTTGCTGGAGGCCATGCTAGAGATTTTTCTAGCATGATAGAACCTGTCAGAGATTACTAACTACCTCACAGAGTTGCAGTGAGTATCAAATGAGATAACATATGTAAAATGCTTTCCAAATCTTTAAGCGCTACATAAATGCTAGTTGTTAGCTTCTCCGGGCCTCAGTTTCTTCATCCGTAAAATGAGGGAGTTAGACTAGATGACCTTTAAGCTCCCTTCCAGCTCTAATTCCACGATCTTTATGGTCCTCTGGCATCACCTTCAAGAGCCCAGGGCACCTCCATACCAGATGAGGCATGAAAGTCAAACCCTTATGGAGAAGTCACAAAAATACTCCAAACCTCAGTTTCTTCCTGTATAAAAATAAGAATGAAAATACTTAAACTTAAACTGCCTACGTCATGGGACTATCGTGTGGCTATAATTAGATAATGTATATAAAGGGTTTTCCAAACTCAAAAGTTCTGTGTAAATTTCAGTTGCTATTAGTGCTAATTTTAGCATACATGAACCAAGTGGGTTTATCTAGCCCTAGACCACCTTCAATGGCTGCATTGGAAGACTTTTTGACTCCCTGTACTGTGATATTTCCAAGCCTCTTGTCAAGAAGGATATGTGGGCAGTCATGACGGGACATGTTCTTCCCACAGTAATGCTATTACTCAGTGCTTTGATCACAAATGAAATTTAAATTCTTCCTCTCATTGGATTGTATCATCCTTCATGTTGGAATTAAAACTTGTTTTTTCATTCCAAGATGGTCCTTCTTCCTCTTTTATAATTTAGGTATGTGGTATTTAAATGCTTCTCCAATCCTCCATTATTATACTAAAATAGTAGCTAATTATCTGCAGTGTATTCCATTGATTCATTAAATCCTCTAGTATGATTTTGGCAAGACCAAATCGTTTGAACAAATCCGCTTATTTCACACTGATTGTCTATTGTAGCGTGTATATTGTAACATCCATCATCATACCCTTTTAATAAAAACAAGGTGGTCGTTTTTTTAAAGTTGTTATAGAACTTTGCTGTTTTGTATTTTAAGCACACACTCTCCAGTTTAATAAGTGACAAATATTTTTCTTTTCTGTATGAATGCTTCCTTTTTTTACTTTTTCAGCACCTTGTATCAATACTGGTATACCTAAACCAACCAATGTCACTTTCTCATCTGTAAACATGAAGAATGTTCTACAGTGGAATTCACCAGAGGGTCTAAGAGGAGCTGAAGTTGTTTATACTGTGCAGTATCTAATGTAAGTTTTCTATTTGTTTGATTTTTCCTTTTTGCCATCTTTGACCAAGGATTATCGTGATATGAACGAAGAGAAAACTCTCATAGCATCAAATAATAGCTCTTAAGCCAAATAAAGTTAGTTCATTAAATTCTAATATATTTTTATGTTAGGGCAGCTAGGTGGCACAGTAGATAGAGAGCAGGGCCTGGATTCAGGAATCTTCCTGAGTTCAAATCCAGTCTCAGACACTTACTAGCTGTGTGACCCTGGGCAAGTCATTTAACCCTATTTGCCTCAGTTCCCCATCTGTGAAATGAGCTGAAGATGAAAATGGCAAACCCCTCCTTGCCAAGAAAACCCCAAATGGGGTCACCAAGAGTCAAAAATGACTAAACAGCAACAAAATATTTTTAAGTTAAAGTGACAAAATGTTGTTTGTTTTCATTAAAGAAGCAGCAGCATTGGTCCTGGTCAAGGGACAAATATTTAAGTGGAAAAGGATGGACAAAATTTCCATCCTACACAAGCAAATAGGACAATTCACCCAGTATGAAACTTATTTATGGGCAAAAGTAGTTTAATGGAATTCCAAAGGTTCTTACGCTAACAACGTTTAGACGATCTACAAATTTGGTGCAAAATCCTGAGCAGCAAAATCAGCCCTTCCTAACTTGTTGAATAAGATATTGATCAGCCTTGGCACCAATGAAGAGATGAAGAAATTCATCTCCTCCTTTGGGTAGTAGAGGTGAGGGAATACAAGTACAAAATGTTATACACACTGTCAGCCAAGATCACTGGGTTGGTAGTTTTACTTAATGCTTTTCCTTGTTCCCAGGGAGAGCTTTGGAGGTTAGGGGATATCCAAAAATGACAGTGATATATAAACAAAAACATCATTTATCAATGAGCACATTGAAGAGACATATAGGCTTATAATACTCCTATGATTAAAATGGAACCACTACCCAGTTGACCTTTTCTTATTGATTTAGAAATTTCTTAATTGGTGATTTGGACATTTAAAATGAGTTCTTGCATTCATATTTGAATATTCCTCAGTATCTATTCTCTTCAGAATTCTCCTTTAGGTGGAGGTACAGGGCTTATTCTGATCCTTAGATGTTAATGTGATTGGAAGGTTGGGAATGGGGAGAACATAACCACACAGGATTTATGTAAGCAAACACAGTTTTTATTGCACAACAACAAAAAAACTTGCAGATTTCTTTACTATAAAGGAGTACTTATGTGTCTGTGCATGTTGCAAGTCCATATGAAAACATTTTAAGGCAAGCAACAATAGAGTTGGGCAAAAAGGCATCCCAAAGTCACCAGACTCCTGCAAGCAGTGAGGCTACATTCCCATTCAAATCAGTTGAACCACCATTTGTTAATCATAAGTCCCTAGAGGAGACTGTGTGGTTAAGTTTAGCTAAGACATGACTCCTGACCTGATGGAGCTGCCAGCCTATTGGGGGATACAACATATACCCGATGAACTACAATACAAAGTAATAGTTCATAAGTGCCTATGATGATGGGTGTCTAGAACTCTGCTCTGAGTAGGTGGGGTAGGAGCGGTCATTACTAACTGAGGGAATTATTACATAAAAGCATAAAGCCAGTTCATAAGAATGGGGGGAAAACTACATTATTTGAACTATGAGAATTCCTGTTTCTCATTGTCTGCTAAGTTGCTAGTTAATTACTGCTAATGCAGTGATTAGAAATGAGATTGATTTAACCTATTGCTGAGTGAAGTGAGCAGAACCAGGAGAACATTGTACACAGTAACAGCTACAGTGTGTGAAGACTGATTCTGATAGACTTACCCCTTCTCAGCAATGCAAGGACCTAAAACTTTTCCAAGGGACTCATGATGGAAAATGCCATCCACATCCAGAGAAAGAACTATGGAGTCTGAATGCAGAGCGAAGCAGGCTCTTTTCTCTTTTGTTTTGTTTTGTTTCTCATAGTTTCTCCCATTTGTTATAATTCTTTTATACAACATGACTAGTGTGAAAATGTGTTTAATAGAAATGTATGTGTAGAGCCCATATCGGATTGCATGCCATCTTGGGGAAGAAGGAGGGAGGGAGGGGGAGAAAATTTTTTTTGAACAATTAAAATGAATTTATTTTTGAAAAATAAGGGGGAGAAAATTTAAAACTTATGGAAGTGAATGTTGAAAACTGGAAAATAAATAAATTAAATATTTTTAAAAATTTAACCTATTCCCTATAGGTACCTTCACAATTTCACATAAACAGAGATGAAATTAAACTGAGTTAGAAGATAATTAGCTTTTTACTACTTAAGAAATACCCTTCCCGATAATACAACTGGAGAAGCTTAGCATTATATACTATACTGCATTGTATTTGCAGTCATAGCTTAAAATTTCTCCTTTAATCTGTTATTAGTTCCATTTGGACTTCGTCTAACAAATCATGGGATCACAGTATTTGGAGCTAGAAGGGCCTTCAAAGATCTCTTATTCCAGGAATTCTTACTCTTTGTTATGATAATGGACCCCATTGGCAGTCTGGAGAAGTCTATGGATCCCTTCTCAGAATAATGTTTTTAAGTGCATAAAAATAAATAAGATTGCAGAGTAAACCAATTATACTTTTTATCAAAAATTTTAAAGTTTCAGTTTCATAGATGCCCTGAAATCTATCTATGGGCCCCAGATAAGGATGCTTGATCTAGTCCAAGGCCCTCATTCTACAAAGCTCCCAAGAGATAAAGTGACTTCCTTATGGTCATCCAGGTAGTAGTTAGCAGAGATGGGATTCCAAGTCTGATGCCAAATCCAGTGCTCTTTCCATTATGTTAGGTTCCCTCCCCATGAAAATCCTCTTCCTCCTCTTTCCCTGTTCCCACCCCACTCCCACCCCAGGCTCAGATACAGTCTAATGTTTTTTTATACATGTAGCATTATTACTGACATGTTGGCTGAAATACTGCATAACTATGCCTGGTCAGATGTTGTGGTTGTCCCGATCCCTGCAGATTCTGGCCGTTGATGTTTGACACATTAGGATTCATGCAGTGATAATAGAGATATGTCATTTTGGTTAGAGCAGAGGTCATCAACCTGGGATCTATTAACTTTTAAAAAATATTTTGATAATTGTATTTTAATATAATTGGTTCTCTTTGTAATCCTATGTATTTTATTTTATGCATTTGAAAGCATTATTTTGAGAAAGGCCTCATTGGCTTCACTAGACTGCCAAAAGATTCCAACACCAAAAGGTTAAGAATCCCTATTGGTCAATGGGATCAGACGTTCACTGTTATGTCTTGGATGACCAGGTAACTTTAACACAAGTGACTGTATACTTTTGCAAAATTCATACTTGAAATCTATTTCTACTAAAAGTATATATAAATCTATTTGCCAAAAAGCCTAGTTTCCCACAGCAGAGTGATGCCAACTCTGTCCTCAAGTGTTAAGCCCATGTTTTCTCCATAATTGTTCTTACCTTGCAGTATTTTGGTATAATTACTATTGCCTTTACAATTGTTTTTATTCAGCCATGCTCAACTCTTCATGACCCCATTTGGGATTTTCTTGGCAAACATACTAGAGTGGTTTGCCATTTCCTTCTCCAGCTCATTTGACAGATGAGCAAACAGGGCAAAGTGATTTGACCAGGCAGACTAGTAAATGTCTGAGACCATATTTGAACTCAGGAAGATGAGTCTTCCTTGACTCCAGGCCTATCCAGTGAGCCACCTAGCTGCACTTTATAATTACTATATTATAAAAGTCAAATCTCAATTGCACAAATTCAGTTACCTGTACTTTTAGAATGGACAAAATGATAAAGAAAATCCTCTTTCTGTATAGTGTGAGGCATTTGACAGAAGGGATTTATGGGATGATTTGTCTAGCTTTAATATAGATAAGAGCTATATATTATACCAAGTGTCTGTATAGAAAGGTTTCTTCTGTCTATCACAGGGTGGCTATTTGAATTTCAGGGGATTTTAGAACAACAACTGGAAGAGAATCCAAAGAACATCTAGTCCAATCACCTTATTTTTTATGTTTGCCCAGGTCACCAAAGTGTCAAAAGATTCTGGCAGGTCCCTTGACTCCAGACCCAGGGCTCTTTGCACTTTGCCACAATTTCCTATGCACTTGTGCTCATTCATGGATTGCTAAATATCAGTGCATAGGAGAGTCAACTATGACGGGCAAGAGAAACTTGCCTGAATAGAATGCACTCACATTATAACTTTCTATTATGCTTACCTATGCTCTTGTTTCCCCACCCCAACTCTTACCACTAGATTATAAACTCCCTTCAATCAACCAGTCAGTCAACAAGTCTTTGCTAAATGTTTACTATGTGCCAGGCACTGTGCAGGGCACTAGAGATACAAGGCCAGAAATGAAATGCTTCTTGCCCATAAGGATTTACATTCTGGATGGGGCGGGGGGAGACAAATGTACATGTATAAATATATACAGTACCTAATATATACAACATGAATAAATGGCAACTTGGGGAGTTAGGACACTAGGACCTGGGAGGATCAGGAAAGGCCTTGAGCTGAGCCTTGAAGGGAATTAGGGATTCTAAGAGGCAGAGGTGAAGAAAGAGTGTACTTTCTGCATTAGAACAGCTCTTGCAAAGGCCCTATTCCTTGAGCACAGAAACTGTATCTGGCTTCATCTTTGTATCCCTAGCACGCGGCAGAGCCTTAGACAAAGTAGGTGTTTCTAGGCATTGTGACACAATCCTGTAATCCCTAATCTAATTATAATATATAATTATAAAAATAATCCCTAATCAGTAGTGATCCAAGATGGCTGAAGTTCATGGGCCTTGGGAATTCTGAGCTTCATTAGACTCTGCAGCTCAGGTGTTTAAACTAAGTCTAGCATCAACATGGCAAGTCCCCAGGAGCAGGGGTCCACAGAGTTGCCTAAAGAAGAAAGAACCAGTCCACTTCAGAAACAAAGCTGATCAAAGATCCCTTGCTAATCAAAATGGAAATAGACCTGCGAATAGTACCTGCACGCCCAACTTGAGGGAAATAAGAAAATCCAGTCGATCCATGAATCAATCAATAAACATTTAAGTGTCTCCTATGTCAGACACGGTGCCAAAAACTGGGGATACAGAAAGAGGCAAAAGACAGTCCCCGCCCTTAAGTAGCTTACAATTTGAAAAGCATACTAGGTGTTCCATGAACACTAATTGAGTTTAATTGAGCTGCCTGCTGTGACAGCACAATATAATGAGTGGAAGAAATGAGCGCTCAATTATTAAACAGAATTCCTACCATCTATAGCTAAATGAAATTCTAATTTCACAGTTCTTGACCTCTCATTAATGATTCGGTTTATTGGGTAAGACATTGTAGCAGGTGTGAAGAAACCTCAAAGTTATTATTATTTCCATCTCTGTCTCCCTTTAAAGAGCTTTTGGTTTCTCAGTCTATTCAGTGGAAATAATAGTCTTTATCCATCCTACCTCACGCAGCATAATTAGGAAGATAATAGGTGTAAAAAACCTTATTATTATTAGTTTCAAAATAATTTTGGTGGACTCTGGCAATGAATTTCTATTGGATTTTTTTGATGTCAAACAGGTTTAAAATTATACAAAATGGTCAAGATATAGAATAATTAAGTCAGCAACAATAATTGTCCAGGACTAGGATGAGACTACCCTTTCTTATACCATCCAAGTGACTGCCATATACATACTGGCATATGTCATTACTGCATAATTAGATCACACAATATGTAAGACTCATACTGTAGTCCAAGAACATTAAGAAATTTGTACCATCCATCCAAGGCAAAATATGGATTTTCAATAAAATAGAGGACTTTCAAGCTTTCTCAGTGAAAAGACCAGAGATGAATAGAAAATTTGACTTTCAAACACAAGAATCAAGAGAAGCATGAAATGGTAATCAAGAAACGGAAATTGCAAGGGACTTACTAAAGTTGAACTGTTTTGTTTACATTCCTACATGGAAAGATGATGTGTATGATTCATGAGACCTCAGTATTAGGGTAGTTGGAGGGAATATGCATATATGTATGTATATGTTTATGTATATATATATAAGTGAATGTGTATGTATGTATGTATCTAGTATGTATGCGTGTGTATGTGTATATATGTGTGTTTATATATATACATATATATATACATATATATATGCATATATATATATGTAAAAGAGAGAGAGCAGACACAGGGTGAGTTGAAGAGGAAAGGAAGCTATCTAAAAGAAATAAAATGAAATTAAGGGATGAGAGAGCAACATACTGAGAGAGGGAGATAGGGAGAGATAGAATGGGGTTGATTATCTCGCATAAAGGTGGCAAGAGGAAGCAGTTCTGTGGGAGGAGGGGAGAGGGCAGGTGAGGGGGGAATGAGTGAACCTTGCTCTCATCAGATTTGGCCTGAGGAGGGAATACCATACATACTCAGTTGGGTATCTTACCCCACAGGAAAGAAGAGGGAGGAAGATAAAAAAAAAATAAAAGGGGGGGGGATGATGGAGGGGAGGGCAGATGGGGGTGGAGGTAATCAAAACAAACACTTTGGAAAGGGGACAGGGTTAAGGAAGAAAATTCAATAAAGTGGGATGGGTTGGGAAGGAGCAAAATGTAGTTAGCCTTTCACAACATGAGTATTGTGGAAGGGTTATCCATAATGATACATGCGTGGCCTAGGTTGAAGTGCTCGACTTCTTAGGGAGGGTGGGTGGGAAGGGAAGAGGGGAGAGAATTTGGAACTCAAAGTTTTAAAAACAGATGTTCAAAAACAAAAAAAAAAGTTTTTGCATGCAACCAAAAAATAAGATACACAAGCAATGGGGTGTAGAAATTTATCTTGCCCTACAAGAAAGGAAGGGAAAAGGGGATGAGAGGGGAGGGGGGTGATAGAGGGGAGGGCTGACTGGGGAACAGGGCAACCAGAATATATGCCATCTTGGAGTGGGGGGGAGGGTAGAAATGGGGAGAAAATTTGTAATTCAAACTGTTGTGAAAATCAATGCTGAAAACCAAATATGTTAAATAAATAAATTTAAAGAATAAAAAAGAAAGAAAGAAAGAAAGAAAGAAATTTGTACCATCCAAATGATAATTCCCAGAAGAGGAAAGGAATGACAAAAACACTGACTCATTCACCTGACAGCAAATGAAGAAAATGCTGGCAGGAAAAGTGGCTTTCTCCTTTGTCTCCATGACAGACACCTTTGAGTTTTTGCTTTGTTTTGTTTTGTTTTTGTAAGTAGTATTTTATTTTTTCTAATTACATGTAAAGATGGTTTTCAACATTCAGTTTTGAAAGATTTTGAATTCCAAATTTTTCTTCCTCCCTTCCTCCTTTCCTCCTTTCCTTCCTCCCTCCACAAGATGGCAAGCAATCTGATACAGGTTACACATGTGCAATCATGGAAACTTATTTTTACATTAGTAATGATGTAGAAGAAACAGAACAAAAGGGAAAAGCCACACACATGCACATGCACACATACACATACACGCACACACACATACGCATACACACACACAAAAGTGAAAATAATATACTTCAATCTGCATTCAGATTTAGTAGTTCTTTCTCTGGATGTGGATAGCATTTTCCATCATGAGTCTTTTGGAATTGTCTTGGATCATTGTATTACTGAGAAGAGCTAAGTCAATCATAGTTAATCATTTCACATTGTTAACCATTACTGTGTACAATATTCTCCTGGTTCTGTTCACTACCCTCAGCATCAATTCATGCAAGTCTTTCCAGGTTTTTTCTGAAATCCACCATTTCCACCAATTTCCACCAATTTCCACCAATCCACCATTCTGAAATCCATCATTTCTTATAGCACAATAGTATTCTATTATATTCATATGCCACAACTTGTTCAGCCATTCCCAACTGATGGGCATTCCCTCAATTTCCAATTCTTTGCCACCACAAAAAGAGCTGCCATAAATATTTTTATACATGTAGGTCCTTTTCCCTTTGCTATCTCTTTGGGATACAGACCTTGTAGTGGTATTGCTGGATCAAAGAGTATGCACTGTTTGGTTGTCCTTTGGGCACATTTCCAAATTGTTCTCCAGAATGGTTGGATCAGGTCACAACTCCACCAACGTGCATCAGTGTCCCAATTTTCTCACATCTTCCCCAACATTTATCATTTTCCTTTTCTGTCATATTAGCCAATCTGATAGGTGTGAGGTGGTACCTCAGAGTTGCTTTAATTCGCATTTCTTTAATCAATAGTGACTTAGAGCATTTTTTTTATATTTTTTTTACTGGAAAGAATGTCCTAACTTTCAGTCAGTTTTAGGTTATGACTGTTTTGATTGGAATGAACAATGAACATTCAGGGTTCATCATACACCTCTTTGTCTTTGTACAGATATGGCCAAAAGAGATGGCTGAATAAATCAGAATGCAGAAGTATCAACAGGACCTCCTGTGATCTCTCCTATGAGACTTATGACCATGAAGAGCAATACTATGGGAGAGTTAAGGCCATCTGGGGAAAACAGTGTTCCAAATGGGCAGAGACAGAACGATTTAATCCTTGGTTAGAAAGTAAGTAACATAGTTAAATAATCAGAGGTTGTAAACAGAATGGGGAAGCAATTATTTTCAGGGTACCCACCTTTTTATTTCTCTACTTTGATCTATTGGTGCTTAAAAAAGAAAAATCAGCCTTATAGAAAAATGAGGTCATTGAATACTAGGTGTCAGGAGATGTGGGTTCTAGTTCTGCACCTCCCACACACTTACTGTGTAACCTTGCCAGGGGTGGGAACCTGCAGCCTTGAGGCCACATGTTTTCCTCTAGGTCTTCAAGTGTAGCCTTTTGACCGAACCCAGACTTCACAGAACAAATCCAAAGGCCACACCCAAGTACTTAGAAGGCCACCTGGTTGCCCACCTCTACCTTAGACAAATCACTTTTTAACGTTTTTAGGCCTCAGATTCTCATTTGTAAGATGAAAGGATTGCACTTGAAATGTTTTAAGGCCCTGCTATTCCTAAAATTCTAATCTTGGATACTTTGACGAATCTGTGATATTATCAGTATGGATACTCCCTTCAGCAATGCGGATCACAACTCATCTAGGCTTTCTCGTTCTTTATGGCTGTTGTCCGTATCTGCTTATAAACACTCCACAGAGAGGGTGGCCCACTATCATAGGATCATAGAATGAGAGCTGGAAGGGACCTTCAACTAAGCCCTTGTTCAGTCATGTCCAACTCTTTGTGACCTCATTTGGGGTTTTCTTGGCAAAGACACTGGAGTGATTTGCCATTTCCTTCTCCAGCTCATTTTACAGATGAAGAAACCGAGGCAAACAAGGTTAAGTGACTTGCCCAAGGTCACACAGCTAATTGTATATGTCTGAGGCCAGATTTGAACTTATGAAGATGAGTCTCCCTGATTCCAAGACCAATGCTCTCTCCACTGTGCCTCCTAGCTGCCCTGGAAGGGACCTTAAAGTCTATCAAATCCAATCCCTCTATTTTATAAGTAAGGAAATCAGTAAGGATTACAGAGGATAAATTATTTGTCTGAGGTCACACAGGGAGCAACAGGTTTTGAACTCAGGTACTCTGATTCAAAATCTCTCCCTGTACCACACTTAGCCCATCCCTAAATCTCCTGCCATTGCATAAATTCCAGTAGAGAATGCAAACATTAATCAATTATCTCTCACACTTCATACATGACCAGCCCTCTTTTTCAAGTCATGCGTACCTCTCTCTGATAACATCCTTTATGATAAAGGTGTCAAACTCTCCCCTGTACAGGCTGCCACAATCTGAGTATTGCCCAAATCAGATTGAATTGTGATTGGGAAATGTTTAAGAAAATAAATAAAAATGCAATACAAAATAGATAATGTCAGTTTATGGTTTTTCTAAATCAATATACATCCTACAGGGATCCAGTTTCCCTTTAAGCTTTAAACCATTGCTTTTTGCTACTTCTTTTATGCAATTCCTTATTGGTCCCATGCTGCAGACTATCCATGCCCATCACACACCTCTCCATGTCCCTTTAGGTGGCCCTTAGCAAAACTTCCAAATTGAAGAGGGATTCCTGATAAAAGCTGTGGTCCCCGACATACTTCTTTGTCTTTGGAAATGATGTTGTGCTGGAACATTGCAAAATTTCTTAAATGAGATTTAGAATAACGCTCCCAAATTTCAGTCTAACTATCCACATGGGAAAAACCAAGTGGATGAAGAATGCCTTTTGTCCAGTCTTTGTTATACATATGAACAATCCATGGAGCTGGTCCATCAGTACCCACATCTTGAATGAACACTAAAGATAAGACAATGAGAAGGCCCAGAATTAAACAGGAGATAAAGACAGACTGAATTGCTCTTGGGAAATTACATAGAGCTTTTAGTGACTCAATGCTTCTCTCTGAAATAAAGGGCCAGTAGTCTTCCAGTGACTTCAAGTCATGGAAAACTAGTCTCTGAAGAATTAAAATTCTTTATGAATCAATTGAAAAGGATGCTTATTTTACCTTTATTTCTCCTTTAGCACAGGCATTGTAGGCAAAAAAAAATTTAAAATAAAAGACTTATAAAATCTCCATATTTATTTTCAAGTCTGGACCAAAGTATCATAGTCATTAAACTTGTTGAGTCTTCCCATAAGCAGTACAGATAACAGCCTATCTCCCATTCATCCCTCTTTACTGACTAGCAAAAATTATTCTCCTTCTAGGTCAAATTCAAAATCTGAAGCAGATTCTGCTTTAAAAAAATAACATAATAGTTAACAGTGATATAGTACTTGCTCGTTGTCAGGCACTGTGCTAAGAGCTTTACACAATTATTAGTTCACCTGATCCTCACATCCCTAGAAGGCAGGTGCTTAATAAGTATTTGGATTCTTCCCTACCCTAAACTTCCTGTCTCTTATTTCCAGGGATATAAGATTCTCCATGCCAGTGGCCCAGAGGAGCCTCCCAATTACGCTTCAACCCACCCACTTGTCTCTGTGATGCCCCAAACCCTGGTCATAGTTCTTTCGCTCATATCCCGAGGTCTTCAGTAAACTTCTCTATTTCTCTGTATCTCAGTTTCTCCACCTGTAAAATCAGGCTCCTTTTACTTGTTTTCTACCCTTTTGACCATAAGAATACTGTAAAACTTAAGTAACTAGTGTTCCATAAAGAGTGCTCGTGAGGATTTTTCATGATCTTGAATGATTATCAATTAAACATTTACTGAGGTTCCTAAAGCCGTTTTAGAAAAGTGTTGTCTAAATACAAAACACAGAGACTTATTCTTTTACCAGTCTGAAATTCAGGGTTTATGCAGTAGTAATTTTTCCCTTCCAACGTTACAGCTTTGTGAGAGCACAGAAAGTGAAACAGCGTGGGTTCACTTCCTATCCTGTACATGACAGGTTATTTAACCCAAATGGCAGAAAGGGTCTGGCGATCGCCTCTGTGATTCTACGATACGATTGTGTACCATGCAGTTTTATCAAGCTTTCAGTGTAGCATTACCTTCAGCAATTAGATTAACCTGTTTTTCTGTCCATCTAGCACAAATTGGCCCCCCAGTGGTTGCTTTGACTCCTGGTGAGAAATCAATTTCAGTTGTTCTGACGGCCCCTGAGAAGTGGAAGAAAAATGCAGAAGACACTTCTGTATCCATGCACCAAATCTACCCCACTCTGAAATATAATGTATCAATCTACAACACCAAAGCAAACAAAAAGGTAAATTCAGAGAGAAGATGAAGCAATGGCAGATGATGTTTGCATTACATGCAACCTAATTCTTGTAGGTAACTTTGTCACTTGTGTACGTGTGTGTGTAGATAGGCACTTTGCATTTCCAAATATAAATTTTTTGAATTTCACGTATTGTTTCTTTCTTTTTTAAAATTTGATTCTTAAGTATGTAGCATTTTTTTTTAAAAAAGCACATAAAGGATGGGGTGAAAGTGACTCCAGAGTTGGCTTGCAAGATGACTCCTGATCTTCTCCAGAGAAACTCCCCGTTGACATGGCAAGACCTTGCTAATGGAGTCATGTGTAGCAATCATAGTTATGAAGTATGTGGACCTATCTTCTTTGTGTAATGCCCATTGGTTCCTCACACCCAAGGCTAAAAAATGTTGGCAAGAATCAACAAGACAGATTTGGATAAGAATCACTCGGTTCATTATCATTTGCATGATACATGGAAACCATATTTAAAGGAAATGATGGTAGGAAGGTGGTATCATCTTTTTCTTTCCTCAAGAGCTTATGGTGACGAGGAATTTTATTATTTCTTATTCTTTTATTGCTTTTCTTTTCTGGAGTCGTATTTGGCTATGAATCATCATCATTATCCCTTATTCAATTACAAAAAATCATTGTTTCATCCACCAGCATAATGGTCCTCTAAACATTCAATACAAAAGAACCATGATAAGATAGTGACCTGTCCCTGGACCATTTCTGTTTTATCTCAATCAAATATAAGATGAAAAAAATGAGAACAATCTTTGAAAATAGTAATAGCTGACAGTTACATAATGTTTCAAAACTCACAAATGATCTTATAGACATTATGTCATTTGGTAATAATAGCTAACATTTATATCGTGCTTACTGTGTTCCAGACTGAATAGAGGGCTGGGCCTGGAGCTAAGAAGACTTGCCTTCCTGAGTTCAAATCTGGCCTCAGACACTTACTAGCTGTGTGATTCTGGGCAAGTCACTTAACCTTGTTTACCTCACTTTCCTCATATGTAAAATGAGCTGGAAAAGAAAATGGCAAACCATTCCAGTATCTTTGCCAAGAAAATTCTAAATGGGGTCATGAAGCGTTGGACACAATTGAAAAGCAAATGTTTCAGGCACTGCATTAAGTGTTGTACAATTATGATCTCATTTAATCCTCATGAACAACCCCATGAGGTAATTATGACAGGAATTATTCCCATTTTACAAATGACAAAACTGAGACCTGCCCATGGTCACATAGCTAGTAAGTGTCTCAAGCCCGTGAGATTCTTACCACAGGTCTTATGATCCTCATTTTACTGATGAGGAAAATTGAGATTCAGAGAAGTTACGTGACTTACCTGTGGTCACAAAGCTAGTAAATAAATATCTGAGGAGTGATTTGAACTCAGGTCTTCCTAAATCCAAGTGCAGCTTTCTAGCTACTACAGCATGCTGTCTATGAGGTTGACCTCTAAACATCACATTTGCAATCTCCTCTTCTAGTGGTACAAATTTGTCACAAATCATACCTTGGAGTTTCCCCAGCTGGAATCAGATACTCTCTATTGTGTCAGTGTGCAAGCCTACGTCCCAGGACCACTGCTAAAGACTAAGCCTTCAGAAAACCAATGCATCACTACCTTGAAAGGTATGTAAAAAAAAATCTCTTGGCATGTGAAGAAGGAAACCTGATAAAATCAAAAGGAAGTCAAATTATGTGACCGCCTTATCTAAGCAAAAGATCGGCAGGGTATAGGGGAAACAACACAGTCTCTGGAGTGAGGACACATGAGATCAAACCCACCTCTGACACTAAGTACAAGTCCTTCATCTTTCGCTTTTTACCTGTGGGACTTTGGGCAAATCACTCCATCTACCTGTGCCTCAGTTTCCTCAGCTGTAAAATGAAGAAGTTAGACTACGTGGCTTCTGAGATTGCTTCTAGTTCTGTGTCTATGATCATATGATCCTCTGAGAGGCAAAAGTGGTAATTACCTAGAACATAGCAACCATTATTCTTTGCTCTAGTTACTGTCTAATCTAAAAGGGTGCTTTCAAGCAGAAAACAGATAGTGATAGGAAACGGATCTCTGATTTCACTGTTATAGGGAACTCCCTGGTGAAGAAACTCCCCCTAGCAGTTCAGGTCATCAGCACCTTCTCTACAACTTATGTCTTAACAAGTTGCCTAGAGCAACCATAAAATCCTGTGATGCATTTCCCACATTACCCAAGAATCTTTGCACTTATTCCCTGAATCTCTCTCACCGACAAACCACTGTCCTGACCTGTTCCTCTAAGCTAAAGGAAGAGTCATGATGTCTTTTATTTAGGCTTCTCTCCAAATGACTCTCTTAGGCAGTATCTCTGACTGGCAGTGTAATGTTCCCCTGCCATCTCGGAATTGTGTGAGTCTGTCTGTTTCTGTTTCTTTCCCTAAAGTTTCATACTCTGGATCACATTTTCAGGTTTCTCTCTAAAAGATATACCATTAAAGTGTTTGGTAACTTCTCTCTAGCATGCCCCCCATTTTTTTCTCCCTTCAGCCTCCTATTTCCCTTGTTCCTTCTAGTTCTTAAGTTCACAGTGTTAGAAGAAAGAGCCAAACTGACCCTTTGAGGCCAGGTAGTTGAACACTCATTTTTCAAATGAGGAAACTGAGGTAGAAAGCAATTAACTTGTTCAAAGACACACAGGTAGCAAATGGCACAATTTTAACTCAAGTCATAGAATTATGGGATTCTAGATTTAAAGCTGGAAAAGACCACAGAAGACAATTAGCTTAACCCCTTCATTTTACAGATGAGAATACCGAGACACTGAAAGGTTCAGTGACTTTTCCAGGGTCACAGAGGTAGAAGCAGCAGAGCCAAGCTTTGAACTCATGTCCTCTGGTTCTAAATCCAGCATTGTACCATATTATCTCACTATGGATGGAGGCAAATGTTTTTTTAAAAAAATACGCACCATATTTCTTTAACTATTTTCCCACTTCATATATTCTGCCCTACCTCCTATTTTGAGAAGAAAATAAATAAAAGCATTCACTTACATAGATTCTTTTCCCCCTTACCTTTAAGCTATATGTACTACTGTCATAAGTGATTCCTTGGAATTTAACAATAGATAAGATACTATGGAAAATACATATTAAGTAATTATTGTGTTCAGAATACTCTGAGTAACTGAGAAACATACACAACTTAGATCTGACTTGTTCCTGCCCACAAGGAGCTTGTTATTCAATCAGGGGATAGACAATAACACAAGTAATTTAATACACAACATTATATGATAATTGAATCAAGAATTACAAAACAAGGGGATCAGAAAGGGCTTTCTGGATGAAGCGGCATTGGGTGTCAGTCCATATCAAAGCAGTAGGTAGAATAAATGCTGGGGAACACATTTCACATAAAGCCAAATGTTCTTGGATTTCACCAAGAAGATAAAAGTTTAAATTACAAGCACCTCTCTTTTTTTCTTTCCTTCTTGCCTCTCCCTGGGAACAGCTGACTTTAAATTGTGATCACCAGGTTGTACAAAACCTCAAATTCATCTGTGAGAGATACTGGAACAACAGATGTTACAAGTGGTGCAGCATGTGCCTTGTCCTTCTTCCTTAATCTGAGAGTTATTAAGTCCCGAAACAGAAACTTGAAAGGAAAGGAAAAACTGCTTTGATCATGTTAAAATTCATCCCATCACCTCTCTGATCTCTCACAAATGCACTAATTTAGGCAAGTGTTTAAATCCTTCGTTGCTATCTTCCCAGGGTTATAGGACCCATAATGTGAACACAATTCCTCACCCCATCCCAATTTCAAAGTAAAATGTATTACAGGGGAAAAGAAAGGAACATATACTAGTGGATATTCTGTTCCAGAAACTTCGTGGCACCTTTCTGTAAAGTTAAGAATAATACACCATCTGTCAGAGTGTTGTTGTTACTGCCGCTCAGTCATGTTCAACTCCTCATGACCCTGTGTGGGGGTTTCTTGGCAAAGATACTGGAGTGGTTTGCCATTTCCTTTTCCAGTTCATTTGAGAGATGAGAAAACTGAGGCAAACAGAGTTAAGCAACCTGCCCAGAATCACACAGCTAGTGTCTGAGGCCAGATTTGAACTCAGGAAGATGAGTCTTCCTGACTTCAGGCCTAGCATTCTATCCATTATGCCACCTGGCTTCCCCCTCTGTTAGATAAACCAAAGTGCCAATCAAGTCGCCCCTGCCCAAAAAATAAACCAGATTGAAGAAATTGTCTTATTTAATGAGATGGTGACTTGTTTATTAACAGCTTAGGTTGTGGTCAAATGTTACCAATGAATTGCCATTGGAAATCATTTAAGCAAATGGCAGAAATAGAGATCAGATTCCGTGAAAAGTGTCCTAAGTGTTCATATGGACCGTAAGTCCTTGGAGAATCACAGAATTTTAGATTTGGAAGGGACCTCAGTGGACATCTAGCCCCACACAAAAGGAATCTCTGCTATCACATACCAGACAGATGGTCGTCTAGTTTCTGCTCAAAGGCCTCCAAGGAGTGGAACCCCATTGCCTCCCGAGGCCACTCATTCCACTTTGGTTCAGTCCTAGCTGTCAGCAAGTTTTTCCTGACGTTGAGCCTAGATTTTCCTCCTTGCAACTTACCCTTTTTTCCTGGTTCTGCCATCTGGGGCCAAAGAGAGCAAGTCTAATCCCTCCTCCATGAAATAGTTCTTCAAACACTGGAGGAGGTGTCATGTCCACATGAGTCTTCTCTTTTCCAGGTTGTTCCAGTCATGTCTGACTCTTCACGATCCCATTTGGGGTTTTCTTGGCAAAGATACTGGAGTGCTCTGCCACTTCCTTCTCCAGCTCATTTGACAGATTAGAAAACTGAGGCTGACAGGGTCAAGTGACTTGCCCAGGGTCACACTAGTAAGTGTCTGAGGCTGGATTTGAACTGACTCCAGGCCTGGTGCTCTGTCTACCATGCCAACATGCCTAATTCCTTCAATCAATCCTCATATGTCATCAATTCAAGGCTACCTAATATATTCCTGACAAAGGGAAGAAGGGTAATTATGTAACCTCAGGTATTAGTTATAGCTCTGCCCTTTGTCCATTATATTAGGGATGCTAAGCTACCTATTATGTCTTTCAGAAGCCTTTCATTTGAGTCCTTGAATATTTGTAATCCTCTTCTGTCTTATATTTTTGAAATCAGTAATAACCTCCCTGGGCCTTGAATCCTTCATGATTAAGTATGATTAGATTAGATGATCTCCTACCACCTGTCTAGCTCTAAATTTTCTAGATAGATTAATAGACAGACAGATGGATAAGCATTTATTTAGTCGAAGTTCTGTGCTAAGTGCTAGGGATATAAAAATAAGCAAGCGAGACAGCCCCTGCCCTCAAGGAGCTTATGGTCTAATGGGGAAAAAAAACAAGACGTGAAGGGGACTTAGACAGGGGTGGAGACAGTAGAACACATGAGTTGACATGGCATGGAAAAGGCCATGAAATGGCATGGAGTTACACCACAAAAAAATATAAGGCAAAAGGTCAACTATTAGAGCAGAGAAACCTAGAGGAGAAATCAAGTTTACTAGTTAGAGGGAAAGAGAGGTGGAGGTGATGGTCTGAGTAGGCATACTATCATTCTTATAACTTAAATGCATGAGTGTCTTACAGTTAAAAATGCTTTTACATATATTTTGTCACTTAAGCATCATAAAGTGAAGAGACCGAGGTTCAGGTCCATCAGTTCCACCAACTCAAAATCCAGTGCTTTCTACTACAGATCAGTGTTAGAACCCAGGTATCCAAATTCCCAATTTAGTTTTCTTTCTACTCTACCCCCACTCATTTTTTTTTGTTTTTCTTGACAGATCAAACTTCAGAGTTGAAAGTAAAAATCATCCTTTGTTATATTTTGCCCATTTCTGTTACAGCCTTTGTTTTTTTAGTAATAGGCTGCTCCATGTACAGATATGTACATATTGGCAAAGAGAAACAACCAACCAACTTGGTAAGTTCCTATTATCCAATGACACCAAATAAAATGGCAATCACTTTGTCAAGAGGCAACTTGGCATAGTGGACAGAGAGCTTACCTCAGAGCCAGGAAGACCTGGGTTTGAGTCCCACCCCTGACACAGGGATAGCAACAATTACAGATTGGCTGCTAATTAATAGGCTTCCTTTATAAGTAACCCACAGAGGCACTGACATGGATAATTTAAGGTTAACTAAAATTCCTATTTTTTGGTTTTATTTTCATTGTCTTTGTGAAATAAGGGAAGAATGCATAATTATTTAGTTAAAAATGAGCATGAGGCCACATTGGCTAACTGATGAGTGAGTACCCTTTTTTGTATTTCAGATTCCTCCTCTTTAGAAGACTGTACGCTTCCTTGGGATTTTGAGGAAGATTAAGGGGTTAATATTAGTGAAAAGCTCCCCCCAAAAAAGAAAAGAATTGTTCCAATGGCCTCTGGCCATGGTTTTGAATGGATAGAGAGCAATGCTGCTCTTCTGTTGTTAAATCTTGTTTGTGTGTTCATTCACATAAATAAGTCATGATAATTGTTGTTCAGAGGTGAGATTGTGGGTCCAGATGCATCGAATAAGCTGAGGGGAACATTCCAGCTGATGAGATTTTCCCCTGGTTTTGTCACATTCTGTGACCACTTCATCCATGCTATTTCTAAGAAAGCCTGAGACTTTTAATCTAAATGGCAGTGGGACTTTGAGGTATCATTTATTTAGGTCATGATTACCACTGCCAGAGTTGGGAAAGAGTTGATCTTTTAAAAAAGGGACCTAATGAAACCAGACTTCCAATTCAGGTTTCTTTTAAATAAATGTCCATTTTAAATTTTAAAAAGGTTTTTGGTTTTTTTTTTTTTAACTGTTCCATTCCCCTTTTCAGGTATTGATTTATAGAACTGGATATGACCAAAGACTTCTTGCACCTGCTGAAAAAGTAGTAGTTAACTTTATTACCTTCAGTATTGTAGAAGATGCCAAAACTTCCTCAAAGGATCTGAGTTTAATGGAAAAAGTCGGTGACATTTCTGACCTGAGCATTGCTGAGAATATGGAGGGCAAGAGCCAGCAGGAGGAACCGGAAGTGAAGCACTTGGGTTATGCGTCAAAGGCAATGGGGTTTTTTTGTGACAATGAGGAAACTTTACACTGCCTTTCTCCAGCTCAACAAGGATTACTTTGTACTTCAAGAACAAAGAATGAACCCATCATAGAATATGAGTTTGATGTGAGACCTAGTGACTCTGGTACAGATTATCAGGATCAGGAGATTAACTTGCAAGAGGGAACACCCTTTCAGGGCAAACTAATGCTTGAGTCAGAGACTACTTTAGTAAATTTTGACCAGGAAGCATTACTTTGTTCATACAATCCACAGCTAAGAAATCTCCAACAGGGAACACAGGAAGACATGGAGACAAAAAAGAAACAAGAGGAAGAAGAGGAGTCAAGGACACTAGTAGATTGGGATCCCCAAACAGGGAGACTATGTATACCATCCCTATCTGATTGTGAACATGTGGTAGATGACAAAGGAGGCGGGCACTCTGACTATGATGGCTATCCAAATGAGGGACTTTTGTCAAAACTTTATGATGCACAAGTGCCCAACAGATCACCCCCAGGAAATGAAACCTATCTTGTGCAATTCATGGAGGAATGGGGACTACACGTCCAAATGGAAGACTAGTTTTAGAAACTTAGTGTATTTGTTATATCTCTATATTGTTTCAAGGCATGCACATACAGGCAGATGAATTCAACTATGATAAAATAAATCACTCAAGAAAAAGATTAGTTTTTATAAACAGATTTTCCTCAATGAGTCCAAAATATTTTTTAAATTTAAAATGTTTTTTCCAAATTACATATAAAAACAATTTTAACCTGTTTGTTTTTACAATTTTGAGTTCTAAATCCTCTCCCAACCTCCCTCATTGAGAAGGCAAGCAATTTGATAAAGGTTATATATGTGCGGTCTTGCAAATAAATTCAAAATATATTTTATTCAATTGGTATTAGGTAATGTTTTTTAATAAGCCCATTGACACAAACTCTTTGCGTACTTATTAGATGCATGGGGCTGTGTTTCATAAGGGTCATCCTAAAGTACTTTGTACCGTTAATGAAGCTATTTAATAATGACATGAGTGATAATTCATGTCTCCATCACATTGAAAGGGCTCCTTTTTTTTACAGAAGCCCTTGCTCTGAGGTAGATATTGTACAAGTGTTATTGTCCTCAATTTCAAATCGAATTAAAGAACCCTAGGAGATGCTTCTAAATGAAATCCACCAATCAATCAGTGACAAATGCATTGTAGGAAACATTCTCATTTCACTTCTCTGTCGTTAGCAACCCAGTTTTCCTCCTGGCCAAGTAAATAGGTCACCTCCATTCAACATGTGTAATTAGGACCACAAAATTTTCATTAACAGTCTAACACTGACTTTCAAATCTTTCAAATGTCACACTGAATTGGACATTTCCTAACAAGAATCCAGGGGTGGGGAACCTGCAGCCTCAAGGCCACATGTGGTCCTCTAGGTCCTCAAGTGCAGCCCTTTGACTGAATCCAAACTCCACAGAACAAATTTGTTCTGTTTGGATTTGGATTTGTTTGGATTCAATCAAAGGGCTGCACTTGAGGACCACGTGTGGCCTCCGCATAATCCCTACTACTTGGATAGCCCCTCACCATTTACAAAAATATTTCACACACCTTATCTCATTTGATTTTTAATGAGTTCATTCGTAGAGTACATAGAAGTCCATTAAATTTTATTATTATTCCTTTCCAATTCAGAATCCTTTTAGATAATAAATACTGTACTTTTGTTGCTGTCCACCAGCTCCAGTGTGCAAAATAAGGCCAAATCTTATGCTAAAATATTATATTTATTTCTGAAGTTGTATTTAAGAGAAATATTTGCTGCTGAACTGCTCTGGGAGTTGAGCTATGATTACAGTTATAATATTAATTGCTTGATTTACACTTGGATCACTCCAGGAGAATGTCAACTCCTTGAAGGGGGAAGAGAGGATGTGTCTTGGTTTTTATTTGGTATCCTCAGCATCTAGCATAATGACTTGCACATAGTAAATGTTTAATACATGTTTGTGGAAATGAAGTATACATTGCTTTTTGCAAATAAATCACATATCAAGCCAAGCTAACATTATAGTGATTTTTTTCGACTTTATAATTGAATCCCCTACGACATAAAGCAATAACTTTCAAACATTAAGAGACCTCCAATGAATGGCAAAATATCCATGCATGATCTCTAGAAACGGAGAGGCTGAAGGTGACTCATTGGCAGATGAATGTAGATAAGGATTCAAATTGAACCCAAGTGACATGTTGAGGTTGATGAAGTCTTTCTCATCAAGCCAGGGACATTGCTACAGTGGGGCACTTGGAAGCTCTGCAGCCTCTGTTGATACCAGGGCCCCTCACCACTTAGTTGCTATCTGCTTACAAGGTAATGAAGACAACTCTGCAGCAATTTGAAGGCCCTGTGATGTTACTCTAGCATTTCTGGAATAGAGGCATCCACTTTATTTCCTTAGACTCCTCCCTCAGAATTCTCATGCTGAATCAATGGAGGGGGGATGGTTGGAGGAAGGGACATCTAGTGTCCTCCAGCTGGCATAAGAGTCATTTGGAACCATCGATGGCTGGCTTGATGTTTGACTGATAGCTCAGACAGGGGGCGACATTAGTTGAAAGAGAGAAATAGAAAAAATCTCCTTTCTCCATCCCCAGGGCCCCATTAGTACACAAATTCTCCACACAGCCCTGCATTGAGCTATTTAGGGTTCCCCAGTACTTCATTTGGTCTTAAAATAAAACACTATTCGTATCCTTCGACCATTTCTCAATTGGGGAATGGCTTGTATTCCTAATATATTTGGCTCAGTTCCCGGTATATTTTAAAAATGAGGCCTTTATCAGAGATACTAGTTGCAAAGATTTTCTCCCAATTTTATGCTTCCCTCCTAATTTTTGTTGCATTGGCTTTTTTTGTACAAAAACGTTTCAATTTGACATACTCAAAATTATCCATTTTGCATTTTGTAATGCTCTCTATCTCTTGTTGGGTCATGAATTCTTTACTTTTCCATAAATCTGATAAACTATTCCTTGCTTTCCCAGATTACTTATAGTATCAGCTTTTACTCCTAAATCATGAACCCATTTTGACTTTATTTTGGTATATGGTGTAAGATATTGGTCTATGCCCAGTTTCTGCCCTACCATTTTCCAATTTTCCCAACAGTTTTTGTGAAATAGTGAATTATTAGCCCAGAAGCTGGCCTCTTTGGGTTTATCAAAGAGTAGATTGCTAAACTTGTTGATTTCTCCTACTTGTGTACCTATCCTATTCACTGATCTGCACCCATGTTTCTTAACCAGTACCAGGCAGTTTTGATGACTGCTGCTCTGTAGTACAGTTTAATATCTGGTATGGCTAGGCCACCTTCTCTAGCATTTCTTTTCATTAATACCCTAGATATTCTAGACCTCTTGTTTTTCCAGATGAATTTTGTTATTATTTTGTCCAGCTCAGTAAAATAATTTTTTGGTAGTTCGATTTGTATGGCACTGAATAGATAGATTAATTTAGGTAAAATTGTCATTTTTATTATATTAGCTCGGCCTAACCATGAGCAACTGATATTTTTCCATTTATTTAGATCTGATTTTATTCGCGTGAAAAGTGTGTCATAATTATGTTCGTATAGGCCCTGGTTTTGTCTTGGCAAATAGACTCCCAAACATTTTATAGTGCCTACAGTAACTTTGAATGGAATTTCTCTATCTCTTGCTGTTGGGCTTTGTCAGTAATGTATAGGAATGCTGAGGATTTATGTGGGTTTATTTTATATCCTGCAAGTTTGCTAAAGTTGTTTATTATTTCAAGTAGTTTTTTACTTGATTCACTAGGATTCTCTAAATAAATCATCATATCATCTGCAAAAAGTGATAATTTAGTTTCTTCTTTTCCTAGTCTAATTCCTTCAATTTCTTTTTCTTCTCTTATTGCTACAGCTAACGTTTCTAGTACCAAATTGAATAATAAGGGTGATAATGGACATCCTTGTTTCACCCCTGATCTTATTGGGAATGCATCTAGCTTATCCCCATTACAAATAATGCTTGTCGATGGTTTTAGGTAGATGCTATTTATAATTTTAAGGAAGGTTCCACTTATTCCTATGCTTTCTAGTGTTTTTAATAGGAATGGGTGTTGTACTTTGTCAAAGACTTTTTCTGCATCTATTGAGATGATCATATGGTTTCTGCTAGTTTTGTTGTTGATATGGTCAATTATGATGATAGTTTTCCTAATATTGAACCAGCCTTGCATTCCTGGAATAAATCCTACCTGGTCATAGTGTATTATTCTCGTGATGAGTTGCTGCAATCTTTTTGCTAATATTTTATTTAAAATTCATAACAACCTGGAAAAACCTACACAACATAATGCTGAGTGAGTGGAGCAGAGCCAGGAGAACATTGTACACAACCACAGATATATGGATTCCGTGAGGACCAACCCTGACATACTTCGCTCTTCTCAGCAACGAAAGGTGCAAGGACAACTCCAGGGGACTCATGATGGAGAATGCTATCTTCATCCAGAAAAAGATCTGTGAAGTTTGAATACAGATTGAGGCGCACTACATGCTCGCCTTTTTTCTTCTCTTTTGCTTTTGTTTTTGGGTTTTTTTTTTGCTTCTGTCTCTTCTTTCTCATGATTCATTCCATTGGTCATAATTCTTCTCCACAACTTGACTAGTGTATAAATTAATTCAACGTGAAGTTATACATGGTAGATATATGAGATTCCATGCCATCTTGGGGAGGGAGAGGGGAGGGAGGGGAGAAAATCTGGAACTCAAAATTATGTAGAACCATAAGTGGTAAACTAAAAATAAATTTAAATAAAAAAAATTATGTAAAAAAAAACACTAGGTCACAACAAGGAAGCAGGAAGAAGATTGCCACCAACTTTTTCCTTCTGTGACAGAGTTTCCTCCCCAGGTCTTTGTATGAGAAAGAAGGACTTTTTAACAAAAATAGGGGATTTATATAGCATGTGAGGGATGGTGCCTTAAGGAAGGAATATAAGACAAAGATTCTCAGCTCTGTCCTGCCTAGTCTAGGGCTAAGTACATAGCACTTGCACTGTGCCCCAGCACTTAGCACACTGCCTGACACATAGTAGGCACTTAATAAATTGTAGATGATAAATATCTACTTGAGGATTATGGATCTTTAAGGTGCTTTGCATGGCTCTGTCACTAGTTGCTAGGGACATCGTGGCATTTGAAAAGAATTCACTCTCCTAACCCAACCTTGGGTTAGGGGGCCTTGGTAGAATTGTTGGCCTTTTTTTTGCTCTGCATTCTTGCTGTTTTAACAAAAGTTCCCAACACCCTTTAAAAGTGGTAGACTTTGCCCTTAATTCTTTCTACTATAGCAAAGGTCCCCATCTTTTAGACCATCTTGACTCCATTTTATTCTACATCCGTGAGTTTTTTCCTTCTTTCACTTCACAATCACACATTTCAAGACAGTGGTTCTCCAGAAAAGTATGGTCTAGGAAGCACTGATGATCCCCAATAACCTTCCAGTGTCTCATGAACTAGTCCCTTATGATATTAAGTTTAAAATATTATAGAACCCCCACATTGGTTTCTAGTATTCATTTGTGTTGTTGTTTAGTCATTTCAGTCGTGTCTAACTTTTTGGGACACCATTTTGGAATTTTCTTGACAAAGATACTGGAGTGGTTTGCCATTTCCTTCTCCGGTTTATTTGACAGACAAGGAATCAGAACTAAATACACATTCACAAGTGTGTGTGTGAATTGGATCATCCGTGTTTATGTCTGTATATGTTGGAATATCTAGGTTAAATGACTTGCCCAGGGTGACACAGGTAGTAAGTGTCTGAGGCCAGATTTGAACTCAGGAAGATGAGTCCAGACCTGGTGCTTTATCCACTGTGCCACCTACTGACTGTTGCATTTATTTACAATTTGATGTTCTGATCCACAGACCCCTGTAATCTTTGGATATAGACTACAGACCAAGACAGCTCCAAGACACATTGTTTTAGACAATTTCATCAAGCAGAAAATATACTTCCTTCCTTTCAAACATTTCGTACCATAACCTATGAGAATTCAATTTACACTAAGTATATAATGTTTACCAGCCAAAAGTAATTTATAGGAAGAGATGGGAGGAGGGGAGAAGAGATTGTAGTCTATTCACTGAAGGGGAAGCCATGTAGACAAATATAGTTGGACTGGAAAAAAAGGATAGTGCCTAATTTAGGGTTTTCCCCCAACCCTCCAATAAAATTTATGTTTCTATGGCTCTTTTCCCATAACAGTCCTGTGAGTAGGTGGCACAAGTATGATTATCCCCATTTTACAGGTGAGGAAATTGAGCTTCAGAGATTTTAATCGATTTGCCTAGGTTGACCCAGCTAGTAAGTGCAGTGTATGAAGCCAGAATCCAAACCCCAGGTTCCCTAATTCCTACTGCAGCACGTTTTCCACTATAACTCTGACTTCCCTTCTCTCTATACTTCAGAGTCCCAAGCCAACACCATTTGGTGATATGGCAGATTTAGTGACTTTTTAATGTCACTGGAACAGAATGTTTTGTTGTATCTCTGTCTCAACATCATGAGCATATTAATAGTAATAAAAATATTAATATGTCACGGACACCAATTTTACAGGCAAATAATTTCTCACAAAAGACATATATACCATTCATTAGTGGGCACTCAGGTTATCAACATAGCACAGGGATTATATACTGTGTTGCTTCTTCTATAACCTATCCTAAAAGTCCCATCCACTCTGTTCTCACAGTATAGGGATTCCAGAAACAATCTCTAGGCCTTTGACTCAAATGGAAACTGAAGGAATAAAAAAGGAAATAGTATCTCTGGAAAGTGTTATTCACCCATCCACCAACTGGCCTTCAATGATAGGTTTTTCTAAACTTTGTTTCATGATAGATAACTTTTTTTCCACTTCAAAATCTCTAAATAACCATATGCTCAACAGTTGGAGAAGTATATTAATGTGATTTTGTTGGTGTAGGGAACTCCTAGTGTGAAATTTTCTTCCATCGATACAAATAACACTAAAATTAGGTTAAGTGATTTGTCCAGGGCCAGAGCCGTTACATGTCAGAAGCAGGACTTTGAATTCAGGATGTTCTGACTTGATGGATGGTCCTCTAGTCACTATGCCAAACTGTTTTTGAAACATTATAATGCTCTAAAATAATAATAAATGTGAAGCTGTCAAGGAAACATTGATGTGCTTACATGAGGTGATACAAAGGGGAGTCAGCAGAATCAGAATTAAGTGCACATTCACATGTGTGTGTATGAATTGGATCCTCTGTGTGTATGTCTGTCTATGTTGGAATATGTATATGAAAGGAAAGAAAGATGGAAGGAAAACATAGCCAAAGGTGGTAGAACTTCAGGCAGGCTTGGAAGAGGACATAGAATAACATTTTCATTTCCCAATTGTGCTTTGCTAATTTATTTGCCTCTGCTCTGTTCAAAGGTTGAGGATTTTGTGTGTTTGAACCCTGTTTTACACGTATATTTGGTTGCGGTTATTGACAGTGAGTCAATTTGTATTTAAAAAGTAAATCTCTTAATGATTTCCATATCTCATAAACCCCCAGAGGTGAACTATCAAACGACTCTATTGGCAATTGTTTGCCAGTGATGTGGCCTTTTTCATTAGTGCTTTTCATGCCTGAAAATGGCCATCGAACTCGTAATTAACTTTTTTTAAAGTGACAACAAAGAAGGGAACAAATAGAAGGCAATGGTATAGGCAAAAGGTTATTGTCAACATAGCCCAGCACCACAAGCAGAGTAAATGTGTGACTATTTAAAGAGGAGACATTTGTAGCTCCAGCCTGGTGCAGTGAACAGGATGTAGGGACCTGTAGAGTCATATGGGATTAAAATAAATGCAGAAAGAAAATGTGTTTGCACAGCCCCCAGTCAGCGGCAGCCAGGCCCACATGTTTAACTCTGATGAGAGCATTAAATAGAATACTTGATTGCTGTGATTGGGCACGCCTGTGTCATAAATCAAACTTACCCTTTCCACCCACAGTATCACTCGAGATGCAGATATTTTTTGCACAATGCTTTTGGAAGAGCTGGGTTTCACCATTTCATTTGGGGTTTCTATCCAAATCTTTTCTCTCCAGTAGCTTCTTAGAGACCATGGGTAGAGGTAGAACTTGTGCTAAAGGCACAATAAATCTTCCTGTGCTATTTGGTCTGATTCTACTTAGGTCAATTTGATGATGCAGGATTCCAGATCCAGCTTGAACAACATGGATATTTATTATATTGCATGGAGAATTTTTCTTTATAGGCCAGGCCTTTTCTCCCCCAGTTACAAAGTGAACCTGCAACATATCAAAAGTGATACTTAAACCACTTTGCTGCTGCATGAGGACTTTTGAAAAGATACATATATGCATATATGAAACTGCCTCAAATCTCGAGTCAGTATTGGATAGCAGTTTTTCTAAGAAATGTGTAAGATCCTTCTTGCCTTTCCAAATACATTTTCTGTAACTAAATGCTGCCTTGACATGTCTCTTCCTACTACTGAAATAGCCCCAATCTGACATTATAAAGTGGTTCCACAAAAACAGGATGTTAAAAAAAAGTGTGTTAATGGGAGGCAGTTAGTTCCACAAAAAAAATAAGAATGCTGCAGACCGTGAGCAGACCCGCTCAGAGGGTCAACTCAAATAGGGTTCCCTACAGTGCTAGCTTGGATTAGGAGTGGTCGTTGATTTGATTTGCATCAGTAGAATTTTGTGATATTAAGGAGTGGTTCAATCATAATGAAGTCATACGAGGTATGCCTCTATCTTATTTTAAGCCTTTAGGAGCAACCTCCAAAGACCCTTGTTTTCTCTCTCTCCCACCGAAGGCTGGCGTGTTTCCAGTCTCCTTTGATGGTTTTATATTCTCGCAGTTGAATTTTATTCATGGCATTCCACTGAAGATGAGCTTTCAATGGCATTAACTTTCTATCAAGCCACTATCTCTCTACTGTATTCAAGGGCCCCTTTAGAAAGGCTTTTTCATTCTTTTCTTTCCCCAGATCAGGCAGTCAGCTGGTGTGTTGCCCCTGAAGCTGGATCCCTCTGTAATGTTGGCCAGCCTAGCTTGCCTATCCCTTCCTTGCAGATTTATTTTTATTTCTCATTCTGTCATTTTCTGGAATAGAGACTGCTTGGAGCCCATCCCTGGCCCAGGAGATGGGCGTATGGTTCATGCTTTTTGTCGCTGTTGTTGTCTTATTACATGTGCTGCTTAAGAGGATGGCTGGACATTGGTTGAGATAAATACAACCTAGCCCTTTGCCCAACCCTGGTACCAAGCCTATTTGGAGGAAATGAGCGGGTTATAATTCTTTTTGAAGGTTTGAAATATGCAAGTGTCTGATACATATCTTTCTTTCATCTCTTATATATCTTCCCTACATGAGTCTCCCCTAGAGCCCAGAAATCATGGCATGAGAACCATTCTTAGGATATTTTTAGGTGAACTAGTGAGAGCTTATTGAGTAGTTCTCAGAATTACTGTACTTCTTCTGTTTTTAATAAGAATTTGGCAGCATTTAGTTACAGAAAATGTATTTAACCTAGCAATAACTTCAAACAGATCTCAGAAGTGACATCTAATATAATATTTATAAAATGAGGATATTTGTCTATTAAAATTGAATTAGGCTGATTTCTACTAATTTCAAATCATCAACAAATAATCTTGTCAACCAAAAGGCAAATTTATCCCAAACTGAGGTGACTCTTTAGTATTTTCCCCTTGGTAAATTAAGGCTAATTTATAAATCAATTCAACAAACATTTATCATCTACTACATGCCAGATATTATGATGGATCCTGGAGATGAAAAACCAACCAAACAAAAAGGAAACAGTGCCTACTCCTTAAAGAGCTTACTTTCTACTGGTAGAAAACAATGTGAATACAGATGACTAAACACAAAGTAATTTCAGGGATAGAGTGGTACTAATAACTGGAGGAATCAGGAAAAGCTTCTTATAAGAGGAAACATTTGAGCTGATCTTTAAAGGGAGCCAAGATTCCTCTAAGCTACATCTTTATGTGTCTGAGTCAAGACAAGATGTTTGAGTTGCCTGTAAACAGAAAATAGCAATTAGTAGATTATTTAATGAAAGCCTTATTAGAAAGGCAAGTAACTTGTTAGATTAAGGTCCCATGCTTTAATGAGAGATGTGGTTATGTAAAAATACTGAAAGGCCGAGTTCTTTCCAAGGTATGGGAGGTTGCCACATACTTATGAAGGTCAAGCCTTCTTTTGTATGTCTGAAAATGTATGCTTCATTCTGTAGCTACAATCCATCTCTTCTCTGTCAAAAGGTGGGATGTAAATGTCATCATCAATCTTCTGGAATCATGATTGCACGTGGCTGTGATTACAGTTCTCGAGTCCTCACAGTTGTTTTCCTTTCCATTATGGTAGTCACTGTGTAAATTGTCCTCCTAGTTCTCTTCAGGGGCAGCTAGGTGGCACAGTAGATAGAGCACTGGGATTGGAATCAGGAAGACTCCTCTTCCTGAGTTCAAATCTGGCCTCAGACACTTACTAGCTGTGTGATTCTGGGCAAGTCACTAACCCTGTTTGCCTCATCTATAAAACACATTGGAGAAGGAAATGGCAAACCATTCCGACATCTTTGCCAAGAAAACCCCAAATGGGGCCATGAAGAGGCAGACATGACTGAATGACAACAAAGTTCTCTTTACTTCACTCTGCATCCATTCATATAAGTTTTCCCAGGCTTCTCTGAATCAGTCCCTTTCGTAATTTCTTACAGTGCAATAGTATATCTTTACATTTGTAAACTGTAACTTGTTCAACCATTCTCCAGTTGATGGGTACCCAACTTTGCTTCTAACACTTAAGCACCTTATCTCTTACTGATAGGTAATAAGGAATCTGCTAAAGAAGTCTAAAATGTCTTAGTGAAAGGGAAGAATCCAGGTGTTACTTAAAGTATAAATGAAACACCAATGAAGAAACTTACAAATATTTTGTATCTCTTTAACCTCTTTAGTGATTACCTAGGTACAGTCCAAAAGGAGGTAGATTAAAACCCCAGATCTCACCTGAAAAACTAAGCCATTCTGAGTCTCATCTATAAAATGAGGAGTTTGAATTAGGTTATCTCTAACGTTCCTTCTAGCTCTAAATCTATGGTCCTATAACCTGTACTGAAAAAAGAAACTCATCCTAGAATTTATGCTTCAAATGAATCAGTTGTCTGTTATTTATCCTATTAAGTTTGGATCTTATTACAAACTACTAGTCATCATTAATAAATAAAAGTATGTTTAGGTTTCACAAATTTTGTATTTTGTACCATGTCCTTGACTCTCTCTTCTGAAATGAAAGACTTGTGAAATTCAGTACTCTGTGAACATTTTCAGACCAAAAACATCTCTGATCAAGATATGAAACAGGACTTAAAGTAACATCCAACATTTAAAATTAAATATGAAGAGAAAACAATCATTTGTTAATCATTCTTCCCTATCAGAGTCTGAATCCTGATTCAGAGTTTCACACTGTAAGAAGCATATTGATAAACTGGAGTACATCCATGGGATGATGAAAAGAATGAGAAGGGATGTAGAAACCATGTCATTTGAGGCATTGTTGAAGGAAGTAGAAATGTTAGCCTGGAGAAAAGGACTGAGATTATGTGAGTGTTACATTAATACTTAGAGGGAAATCATATGAATGAGGGAATAGATATGGATAAGAGAATGTTGCTCTTGAAAACAGGATCATTGTGTTCATAAACTATAATTTCTTTTTCCAAAGTAGTTTTTATTTTCAGGATTCTCGGCTCTATCCTTCTCCTGTATGTAGTTTTGGTACCCAGAGCTGACCAATGAGGCAATCTTGTGTCAGTCAGGCAATAAACATTTATTTATGAAGCATATAGGGAAAGTGGTGTAAAGGCCAAAGATCCAGGAAAGAGGTGGTGGCTTGGCAACCCAATGGACTAGGTTTGGGGATTGTGGAATGGTGGGGGTGGGGTGGGGGACGGGGATTCATGCCCCTCAGGTTGTCACTGTCTAAGGGAAAGCCCTGGGTGCTCCATGTTAGTTCCAGCTCTACTCATCCTTGACTGAAAAAGTTCATCACCATGTAGCCAACTAGTAATAAGCTTTTCTGAATTAGGTTGACATAGTCCATTCACTAGAGCCAGACATGATTGAATCAATCGATAAACATTTATTAGGGACCTACTATGTGCTAGGCCGGGAGAATACAAAGGCAAAAGTTGAACAGACATTCCCTACCTTCAAGGAGTTGATATGCCATCATGGGAAATGTATACAAATAAGCAAATATAAAATATACATAAGGAAAGTAGGAGGTAGTGGCTAGAGGCATTGGGAAAGGCTCCCTGAAGAAGGCAATGCTTGAGCTGAGCACTGAAGGAAACTAGGGATTCTAAGAGTCAGAGGTGAGAATGGAGCACATTTCAGAAATCAGAGACAACCTGCGTGAAGGTACAGAGATAGGAGACAGAATGTCATTGTACGAGGAACAGGAAGCAGGCCAATCTGGCTGAACCAAAGAATACATAAGGTTAAATAATGTCAAATAAGCTCGGAAAGGAAGGTTGAAGCCAAACTGGGAAGCGCTTTATATGCCAAACAGAAGGGACTGTCCAAGGAGTTACTGGAAAGTTTTTGAGCAGAGAATAGGGATGTGATGTTAGCAGCTGTGTGGAGAATGAATTAAAGAGATGGGGGGAGGGGCAGGGAAACTAATTAGGATCTTATTGCAATAGACTAGACTAGAGATGATGAAGGCGTGAAGTAGGGTGGTGCCCATTTGAATTGAGAGGAGACAGATGTGAGAGATGTTAAGGAGGTAGAAACAATAAGATGCGGCCATCACTTGTTGCGTGGGATGATGAAAAATAAGGAGTCAAGAATGACTCAGATTGTAAACCTGGGTGACCTGATGGCTAGTTAGTCTAGGTAAAGCCTTTCCAATTCTATCAGCCTCAGTGAGGCTTGCACTCCGTTTTTTTATAACACATTTTATACACATTACCTCATTCCATCTTTACAACATGCATTGTGCGTGTATTACTTATCCCCATTTTATAGCCTAGTTTATCAAAGGCGGGGACAGCCAGATGGAGCAGTGGATCAAGTGCCAGGCTTGGAGTCAGGACCCCCTGAGTCCAAATCAGGCCTCAGACACTTACTAGCTGTGCCACCCTGGGCAAGTTATTAAACACTATCTGGTTCAATTTCCTCATTCTGTGAAATGAGCTGGAGAAGGAAATGGCAAACCGCTCTAGTCTCTTTGCCAAGAAAACCCCAAATGGGGTCATGAAGAATCAGAAATGACTAAAATGACTAAACAACAATAACAAAAACAAAGGTAAGTTTTTAAATTTCGTTTTGGTCTTTTTTGATCAGGACTTATGATTTCATGGGTTTAGGGTGTTCCCAATGAGGAAACTGCTGATGTAAATCTGCCCCTCTTTCATAATTTAGAGTCTTAGAGATGCCTGAAAAGTTAAATGACTTGCTTAGGGTTACACAGCCAGTATATATCAGAGGTAAGATTTGAATCCAGGTTTTTCTCATCCCAGGGCTGGCTCTTTGTCCACTATGTCACACTATCTCTTGAGTAAGGTAAGACTGGGAAATAAGGTTGGAGTTTGGGGACAAAGAGCTTTTAATGCTAAGCTAAGAAGCTTGAACTTATTTCATAGGCAATGGAGAGTCACTGAAGGTTTTTAAGCCCTGAAATGACATGATTAGACCTGCTCATTGGGAAGACAAATCTGGAAGTGGTATGAATTGGAGGAGGAGTCTACTGCAATATCCTAGAGGAGAGGTAATAAAAATCTGAACTAGGGTGGTGACAGTGGAAATGATAAGGAAAAAAGGATCCAAGAAGTATTAAGGGAATATAATCACCTCCCAGCATTTAGTCTAGAATGAGCAAAAGAGAACAGTCAAAGATGGCTCTGAGATTTCAAGCCTGGGTGACTGGGAGGATGGTAGTGCTGTTGACAGGGTACAAGATAAGCTTGATTTTTCGTCATACTGATCTTGAGTGCTAGTGGGACAGCCAGATAGAGATATGTAGTAGGAGTTAAAGAGGAGAATCCAGAGCTCAGTAGAGAAGTCAAAACTGGTATGCGAATTGTCATGTTCTTTTTATTTAAATATATATAGATCTTCAATACAAGACAACATATTATTAGTCAGTGAAAAACAGAATTGCAACAGCAACGTATCAAAGAATATATGACATCCTGGAAGACTTGCTTCTCTCATCCTTGAACCCACTGATTACCCATAATTCTCATCAAAATGATCCAAGCGACCCCAATGTCAGTTAAATTAGGTTGGATGCATCTTTACCTTAAAGTATTTTGTTAAACACAGTTGAGTCAACACCTGATGATTCATCTGAACTCAAGGACATGCTTGCTTGAACCTGAAAATCCCATTTTAGTGTTTTCATTGCATAATTATCACTTAGGGATTGACTGCCACTCATAAGAGTCTTTTATTGTGTGTTCTAAGGCAGTAGGCTTCATTAGGGTGCATGAATTTGCATGTGTTTGCATTTGATTTCCATACCTTCTGTATAGTCTTTTCTCAGATAAGTTTCAAGTTAAAAGTGTATTACTGCTAACTCTCAATGTTGATGTCTTGATTGGTTATCATCTCTCTTCTTTCTCACCCAGATCCCAGATGTAGAGAGCAAAGGGAAAGGGAAGAGGGAAGTACAAAGGCCACTAGAAACCCTGGCAGGATTCCAAAAGGCTTGTGGAACAAGGGTCTAAGATAAAAGAGTGAGAAATATCAGAAACAATCACCACCACAATTATTCTAGAGTATATGGGAACATTGCATCACTGGGCAATGTCTGGGCCCCAGCTGGATGTCCCCCCGATTGTCAGTTATTAGGCAACAAGCATTTATTAAGCACTAGCTGCATGCCAGGCACCGTGTTAAGCACTGGGGATATTAAGAAAGGCAAAAAACAGTGTCCCTGCCTTTAAGGAACTACATTTTAATAAGGGAGACAACATATAAATAACTGGATACAAATAACTAGGCTATGTCCAAAAAATATTTGTCTCATTATGCCCTGAGTCCGTCAGCTTTCAATCGAGAGGTGGGCAGCACATTTTAGCATTACTTCTCTGGAATCATGGCTGGTCACGATGCTGAGCAGGGTTCTTATTTCTTTTAAAGTTGTCTTTACCATATTGTGATAATTTATTAATTGTTCTGGTTTTGTTCACTTCAGGGGCAGTGAGCACCATAGAGACAGAGTAGATGAAAGGTAATTTTAGAAAGCTATTAGCTATTATTATAAAATAGATACAGGGTAATCGGCAGGTAGGGCAGCTAGGTGGTACAGCAGATAGAATACCAGCCCTGGAGGCAGAAGGACAAGAGTTAAAATCCAGCCTCAGATGCTTACTAGTGCAACTTGGGTAAATCACTTAACCCTCTTTGCCTAAGTTTTCTATCTGTCAAGTGAACTGGAGAAGGAAATAGCAAAACCACTCCAGTGTCTTTGTCAAGAAAGCCCCAAATGGGGTCACAATGAGTAGGAAATAACTGAACCACAAAAAGATGAATTACACCACCCGCCCCCTGACACAGAGGTGATGGACCAAAAATGCAGAATTAAACATATGTTTTTAGACACAGCCAGTGAGAGAATTTGCTCCATTTAATTATGCATATTTGTTATATGAGTTTTCTCCTTCTCCTTATTTTTTCTTTCCTTCCCTCTTTCTTGTTCTTTTTTGGGGGGGGGTAGTGGAGGATAGAGGACAAAAGTGCATTTTAATTGAAAAAATAATAAATTAAATTTCAAATAAAATTTGGTCACAATCCAGTGGAGTTCAAAAAGAAGTTCATGATAGGAAAAACTTGACCAGCAACTGTATACTATTCCACAATTCTGATTATTGAAAATAGGTTTGAGGAAAGAAAATAAAAGGGCATTGTTATTAACCAGGTGTCATGCTAAATGTTCCAGGCATGTGGTTCAGTGCTGAGGTGCTAATCTATTTGAAATTAGATAGTGAATTTATCAGAGAAATAGCATCTCTGCTTCTAGTCTGGTGGAAGAAATTATCTTATTAGTGCAGGGTGGTCACAAAGTCCTTGTAAAGTTTCTGACTTCAAAATTGTCAACAGTTTAGACCGAAGCAATAAAAACTAGCTACAATCCTCTTAATAAGGAGCAGCAAATTATTTTATAAATCCTGATAGACTTTTTGAAACTATGCTCCAATCAATATTTACATTATGTAAATACCAATTCAGTTATCCAGAGATCAGTAACAATAATACCTTGCATACAGTTATTATCCTGAATATTAATATATTTAGTTTCTTAAATTATATTTTATTGTTTTCAAGCAGCAAAAGTCCACCTCCCCAAGTTGCTCCCACTCCCCCAACAATTGAGAACTAAAGAAAAACAAAACCAGCCACAAAAATATATAGTCCATCCCCCCCAAAAAATTCTATATTGGCTATGTCCAAAAACCATTTGTCTCATTCTGCACTCTGAGTCCTTCACCTTTCGACCAAGAGGTGGGTCGCATGTTTTATCATTAGTTCTCTGGAATCGTGGGTGATCATGATGCTGATCAGGGTTTCTAATTCTTTTAAAGTTGTTTGTCTTTATCATATTGTGATGATTTATAAATTGTTATGGTTTTGTTCACTTCAGGGGCAGTGATGTGGCACATTGGATAGAGTGCTGGGCCTGGAGTCAGGAAGACTCATCTTTGAGAGTTCAAATTCTGCCTCAGATACTTACTAGCTGTCACTAGCTGTTATAACCTAGTTTATCAAAAGTGAGGAAGGCCAGGTGGCACAGTAGATAGAGGGCCAGGCTTGGAATCAGGAAGCCCTAAGTTTGAATCCGGCTTCAGACACTTACTAGCTGTGTGACCCTGGACAAGTCACTTAACCTTGTTTGTCTTAGTTTCCTCATCTGTAAAATGAACTGGAAAAGGAAATGCCAAACCACTCCAGTATCTTTGCCAAGAAAACCGCAACTGGAATCATGAAGAGTCTGACAAGACTGAAAAATGACTGAACAACAACAAAAATCTGTTCACTTGACTCAGCATCAGTTCATACAATTCTTCCCAGGTTTCCCTGAAACCATCTCCTTCACCATTTCTTATGCTACAATAGTATCTTTCACATTTATACAACATAATTTGTTTATCCATTCCCCAATTTACGGGGATATTTTAGGATATCCCCTAAGATTCCCATTCTTAGAGAATCTCAAAAATATTTTGAGTGCTCTGTATGCAGGATGCTCTTAGCCTAATTCTATCCCCAGCATCTGCAGACCTCTCTGGCTATCTTCCTATGGTGACCTGGGCTAGATAAATGACTCACTATGACTTTTCTGGATTTACCCACCAGGCTTTGGTCTAATACATTTTCTAGATATGTTTAGAGGAATTTTGTGGAGAGGGGCTCAGCCGTACTGCTTCCTCCTACTGCAGCATCTGGCTCTGTCCATATTTAGTTTTAAGTGCCCTTTATATCAGCAGTATAAATAGCTATTTTTATACCTATAACTTACTTCAATAAAGTTTAAAGGATACCCCAAGTCACTGAAATTTTAAATCTTACTCCAGTGCCTCCTTAATGAGGCACCAGTGGATCACAAGTTTTGGCAAATAAAACCAAGCTGGAAAATCTTCAAGCATAGGCCAAGGATAGATTGAATTAGTATACTAGCCGATCTATGCGTGAAGAATTTCATTACCACCAGATGATGGTTGCTCACCAAGCAATAATGGGGTATCTTGGCAGCCCCTGCAATTTTCAAAAACCATCTACTAGGAAGGCAAAAAGGGAAATAAAAGAGGTGGTTACTCAATGTATAATCAGAGGGCTTTGTTTTGAATACTGGCTCTTCCTTTCACTACCTGTATGACCTTGGGTTGAGGTGTTCAGGGAGGACTAGCACCTCCAGTGCTAGTCTTTTTCAGGGAAGCTCATCCACCTTTGGTATTCACCTGCCACTCAACTCTCACCTGCATCTCCAAGAAGCTATAGCATGCACAGTGGCCACACCTGAGTGAAACTGTCTCAGCAGACGGGCTAAACCAGAGTAAGCATAAGTGTCAGACCTCAAACCTGTTGGTGATTTGGGCGGGGAGGGTGTCTGCCAGACCATGTGAAGACTTCCCCTGGCAGAATGGGCAGATGAGAACAATTTGTTCCAACAGCCATGAAAGTGGAGTGCTTAAAGCTTGATCAGATATCAAAGATGCCAAAGTCATCTGCTGCATCCCAGGCCATCACCAATCATCCTGACTTTTGTCTTGCCACTGGAATTTGATGACTCTGGAAGAGAGGGCAAGGGTGAGGACTTTGTGCAACTCTGCCTCACTTAAATCCAATTCACCCTCAAGTCAGGGCATCACCTCATGATGTCATTGGTCCTCTTCAAAAACAAAGGAAAATAACAATGACCTTGGGTGGTAGTAGTACTAGCACTAGTAGAACTAGTAGTACTAGTAGTACTAGTAGTAGTAGTGATCATGATGGTGATGGTGATGGTGATGATGATGACAGATTACTTTTAAGATTTGCAAAATATTTTACATATGTTATCTCATTTTATCCTCATAACAACCCTGTATGATAGGTGCTATCATTGGCTCCATTTTATAGATAAGGAAACTGAGGCAGAGAAAGGTTAAGTGACTTACCCAAGGACATACAGCTAGTAAGTGTCTGAAGCAGGATTTGATCTCAGGCCCATCCTGACCTGTATTTCAGTGTTCCATCCACTATGTACAAAATCAATTCACCCCTCTAAGATTCCATTGCCTCATCCATAAAAGGAGGGAGCTGGGTTAAATGATTTCTAACATCTCTTTTACCTCTAAGTCTGCATTCCTATGACTGTGTGTCTACCTGAGGGAAGTCAAATCAATGCAGGTCTTTGTATCTTCTCTGTATGTTGTGTCATCCTGGTACAGGGCCATGTTAATCTCCATGTCATTCCAATTTGCGTGCACGTATTGTCAAAGCAAACACTAGCTTCTCTGTATTTCCTATGGAAGTGTAGATGACTGTATCTGATGGTATTTAGATAACATTCTGTGTTCCCAAAGAAGATTCTTTTTAAATTCTAGAATGTAATTTTTTTAATGCACAAACTAAAACTCTCTGCGCCAAGTAAGACAAACCTATCCTTTGTCCTGTCCTGCTCTTAACTGCTTTCTGTCTCAGCTAACCTCTTCCTTACCAGGAGCAGCCCCTTCTCCATACTAGGCCTATGTTCTTGGGCTGGAGCTGATGGGGTATTACATATACCTATGTATATAATGTAGGGACAACTAGACGGTGCAGTAGATAAAGTGCCAGGCCTGGAGTCCAGAAGACTCATCTTCCTGCATTCAAATCTGGCCTCAGACACTTACTAGCTGTGTGACCCCGGGCATGTCACTTAATCCTGTTTGCCTCTATTCCTCATCTGTCAAATGAGCTGGAGAAGGAAATGCCAAATCATTCCAATATCTAACCCTGATTTCCTCAGTTTCCTCATATGTAAAATGACCTGGAGAAGGAAATGGCAAACCACTCCCGTATCTTTGCCAAGAAAACCCCAAATTGGGTCCCAAAGAGCTGGACATGACTGAAAACAACTGAACAATAATAGACATAATACAGAATTCCTTCCCCATGCCTGGATGTTCTATTTTAATAAATAGCAGTTTTTGGTTTCTACCCTTTCTAAGGCTGCACCTGATTTCAATGCAATGGAAAAGTTAGGGAAATCTTCTAGAAGGGTAGAAAGGAAAACTTTTGTGCTTTGTGAAGTCTTTCATCTTTTTGATGTGTATAGATCTGCTTCAAAGGAGGTGGGTGGCTAAGTACTGAGGGAAGGATAGAGGCAGCAGACAGCAATTAATTCTCACCTTGAACTGTGGCACTCAAAACCAAAAACATTCGTTCCCCCAAATTATTCTTCCTAACCTATAACCTTCCTGTAGTTAGAGAAAAGGCTCAACGGTTATTTCTGTATCATCTCTTTCCAGAGGGCCACCATCAATTGTTTTCTTTTAAAAGAATCCTTAAATGACTGGCGGCCCCTAAACTCAGAAATAGAATCAGGCTGTTCATTCATGCTTGATGCCAGCCCCATGTCTGTATTCCTGGCCTATGCTAGCTTCCACTGTAACATGACTACGAAAAAAAAGAAGAGAGATAATGACCACATTTTCACCCTCACCAGCCGCGCTGGGTGAGTAGTGCCATATTTGCTAACCCTTGATTAAAACCTTGCCTAAATTTGGGGTAGCTAGATGACACAGTAGATAGAGTCCCAGTCCTGAAGGCAGGAGGACCTGAGTTGAAATCCAGCCTTAGACGCTTAGTAGCTGTGTTACCCTGAGCAAGTCACCCCGATTGCTTCCCCGCCCCCCCACACACACACCAAAAAAAAAAAAACTTTACCCAAATTAGCCTGAAGACTGACTATCATAGTTTATAAATCTAGAAATGGAACCTCACAGGCCATATTGTTCTCAACTGAGGCCCAGAAAGAAAAAATGACTTGTTCAAAGTCACATGGGTAATATATTTCAGAGTTAGGATTTGAACCTAGATCCTCTGGAAATGATGTACAAAACACAGGAGATTATGATTCTATCTTACGCCTTGATCAGTCCATACACAGGGTATTGTATTCAGTTCCAAATGCCCTAGCAAAGAATTTAAAAGGGCAATCCTTGTACTCAACCTAGGCCAATTAGATTCTAAGTGAAAAATCCCAATTTTGGAAGCTTCAGGTTTAGCCTAAATGTACTGAAACACAGGGATACACTGGAGCCAGCTCTAATCAGCTTGTGAGAGCCAATTACTAAATTTTCGTTATGAGTTTTTACACCTCAGAAACCAGCAGTGATTACAAATAAAAGTTTCATTTGTTGTTTTGTTGATTGTCTGGACTTAAGAAAATGTTAACAATGCATATTGGACTTAAAAGTGTGCATGAATACATTTTGGGGAGAGGAGAGCCCAACAGTTAAATTTACCAACACACTGCTCTGTAAACACTACTTGAGCTCAACAAAAGTGTACTGTAGAAGGCTCGGGAAATGATCGTCACCAGACTGGAGGCCTAGTGACTGTAGGATAATAGAAATAATAATAATAAAATAATTGGCATTAATAATAGCACTTTAAGGTTTGCAAAGTGTTTTACGTTCATTATCTCATTTGAGCCTCACAACACCCCTACTCAAATTCTGAATAGTTTTGATGCTTAAACACAAAGTATACTTGTCAATTAAACCTATTTAAAATCTTTCTGAAAATATTTAAGGATAAACACTTACGGGGATATGGAGATAGTTCAGGGCTTTTGAAGAGGTGGAATGGGTAGGGAGGATTCTAACCGGCCCAGATCCCTTGTTCAGAGCAGCCTGGGGCTTTACAATTCAGTTTTTGCAGAGAGCAACCATTAACTTCCACCTTTTTCATAATAGATCAAACGCTCTGTTTTTTGAGTCTTCCTTTTCAAAAAATTAAACATTCAGATGAAAAGCTCACAGGAGTCAAGTAACTGTCAGAGAGTGCCAGGTGGAGATAATTAGCAGGTGATTGAAAGTAATTCAGGGCTCCGTTTCCAGTGTGGTTTGACAACGTGAAGAGATCATTACTCCTTTGCCTGACTGCTGACAGAAGAGGCTGAGCTCCTTTCTTTTAGCACATCCTTTATTGCATTTAATTTAAACATCAGCTTTTATAGGAAGCCCTAGCGCAAGGAGGAAATGAGCTTTGGTTCTCAAAGGTTCTCTGACCGGCAGAGTCCGGCTGTGGTAGGTTGTACCAAAGTAGAAAGGTTTTGAGGAAAGTCCAGGTGAGTTCCTCTGTGAAGCCTACCAAGATCCACACCAAAGGTAACTCTTTTTTAAAAAAAAATATACTTTTCCCCAATTACAGGTAAAAACAATTTTTAACATTTAGTTTTCTTTTTTAAGTACCAGATTCTATCTTTCCCTCCTTCTCTCCCCCCTCCCTGAGATGGTAAGCAATCTGACCAACTGTAACTCTTTTTTTATATTCTATTTTTTGTTTGTTTCGGTTTTTTTGGAGGGGCATAGGAAGGGCAAGTGGGGTTAAATGACTTGCCCAAAGTCACACAGCTAGTAAGTGTGTCAAGTGTCTGAAACCCGATTTGAACTCAGGTACTCCTGACTCCAGGGCTGGTGCTCTACTCACTGCGCCACCTAGCCGCCCCCCCAACTTTAAGTCTTCAATCAATAAGCATTAAAGTACCTACTATGCACCAGGCATTCTGCTAGGCTCTGAGGATATGAAGATAAAAATGAATCAGACCCTGCCCTCAAGGAGCTTATATTCTAAGTTTCTATTCTCAATCTACCTGCCTCACAGATACTTTTATGGAAAACACATTGTAAACTTTATAATACTAACGTAATGAGATTTGTTGCTTCTTTTTATTATTATTATTATTATTGTCTGCTCTCTCACCTCAAATCTCTCTGGCTACTTTCAAAAGCACTTAGTCTATTATAGCCATGTTTATGTGCCCTGTCGTCTACACCTAGGCCCATACGCATAAAGAGTCAATTCTTTCACCTTTCTCCTATCTTGGAGAAGGATCCGTCCCCTGTTCCTGGAACTTTCTGCCCCCTCACATCTGCCTTCAAGTCTCAGCTTGTCTTACCTTCTGCCGGAGACCTTTCCTGGTACCCCCAGCAGCAAGTTCCTTACCCTTTCAGACTCCCTCCTTTATACTCTGCATACATTTGATATATGGCTAGTGTTTATATGTTTTCTCCCCCATTAGAATGGATGCTCCTTGAGGGCAAGGTCTGTTTTTATCTTTCTTTGTATCTCTGGGTTTAGCACAGTGCATGGCACAGAGTAAGTTCTTTTTGATTGACTGACTTTGTATATAGTAGGTGCTTACTTAATAAAAGTGTGTTACACTGACCGTGAGAATGAAACACGCTGTGGGTTTGTTGGGACAGCTCTGTCCCTGGTAAATAGAGTGAGAAATACCAGTGCCTCAAAATGAATGTAGAATGACTTGGGTGTGGGGCGAGAGCAGAGGAGAAAGCACAGCATGATGGAGTGAGGATTAGTGTGTCATCTTTCCATTTCAAGTTGTTTGAATGTAGTAGTTACAGAAAGTATCATCTTTCCCTCTTAAATATTAATAATGAATAAATAACATTTGGCCTTATCCACCAATGTTTGCTCCCAAGCTTATATATTCAAGTAGGAGTGTGTATATAAGAACACAGCACCCTAAACCTCTTCCTTGAGATTTTCATAAAATGTACAGAACTTTCTATGTGGAAGAGACCACAGAAAAATAGAATGTCAGATTTAAAAGGGATCTTAGAACACAGACTTTTAGATCTGGGACATAGAACATAGTCTATCAGAGCAATGTGGTATAGGGGAAAGAATATCGGATTCTGAGTCAGAAGACCTGGGTTCGAATCCCACCTCTATCAGTTATGGCCTGTGGACTTTCAGGAAAGTCACTTAACCCCTCCCCACCTAAGTGTCCTTATCTGCCAAGTGAGGAGGTTAGATTATATTGGTTTTTTTTAGTCTGTTTGTTGTTTCATCGTTTTTCAGTCCTGCACAACTCTTTATGACCCCTCCTTGGAGTTCTCTTGGCAAAGATGCTGGGACAGCTCACCATTTTCTTCTCCAATGTGGACTCATGTATTTATTTATTATCTGAGGATCCAAACTAGTGAAGTGTGGAGATATCCATCAGAAGGTTAGCCAGCAGGGTTTGGATCTTCCTGGGGCCCCAGCAACTCTGAGGACCAACTACTGAGATATCAAGAGGCTGTGGTCAGAAACAGTGCCCATACAAGTGAAATTGTAGGTCTCTTAAATCTATTTGGTATATTGTGAGATTTCTATTACTTTCACCGAGACACGTTCCCTTTTTAAGTGGGAACCCCCATGGTCTTCTCTTAGGGAGATTCACATATGACATTTTGTTTTCCTGGGTGCCAGGCTCCCTGCGGGCAGCTTTGGGAATGACCACCAAAAAGGCAGAGGACAGAGCAAGCTGCAGGCCAAATAAAGGGCTATTTCATCCTCTGCGGTAGTCAAGCCCTGCCTTTCTCTTATCTTCCAGCCCTGAGGAAGCAGATTTGTGTCTGACAACTACAAAAACAGCTAGCAGCCTTGTGCTGGAGCTCCAGTCCGAGCTGCCTGCCAGGGACACAACACAGTAAGGGAACATATCTCCACCAGTTCCTACAAGAAGAGGCAATGCCTTTAATAAACATAGATCTTAAGATACAGGATGTATGTGAATTCCCTAGATCCTACGCGTGTCAACTGAATAAAATAGGCCAAGATAGTTTCTATAAACCAGATAAACATAGATACAAGAGTATAGGACACATTCAAGAGATTAGGACCACATTTCTAGAAAGGACCTCTCCAGTCCAACTCCCTCATTTTACCACCAAGAGAGATTAAGGGACATACCCAGGGTCACGCAGGTGGTATCAGTGGTGAATACCTGATTCTCTTTCCACTGTACCACACACTGCCTTCTTTACCTGGTATCCCCATGGAATCTACCTAAGTGAACTTCCCAGAGAGCTATAGCTTTCCCCTTGTAACACATTAGGGCAGCTAGCAGGCATAGTGGATAGAATGCCAGCGCTGGAGCCAAAAGGACCTGAGTTCAAATCCAATCTCAGACACTTATTAGCTGTGTCACTTAACCCTATTTGCTTCAATTTCCATCTCCATAAAATGAGCTGAAGAGGGAAATGGCAAACCAGTCCAGTATCTTTGACAAGAAAACCCCAAGAGGGGTCCTGGAGAATTAGATAAGACTAAAACTACTCAATGATAACAATTCAGTACATCTATTTTGTTGTTTATGTTATTACTGATGTTAATCTTTCTAAAAATATATCATTAACTTTTCCTGAAGGATTCAGAGAGTTATCATTATGTACAGTTTCTGAACTGTGATGCCATCAGAGACTTAATGACCCCATTTTATGGATATTTTTCTTCTGACTCCTACCCCATTGTCAGCTGCCACTTCCCTCTGCTCTGGTTGTGTACCCCTCCCCATCCAATTTGTTGCTTTTATTCAGCCGTGGGTGGAAAACCAGATAGCCAAGCCTGTTTGAACTGTATATGAAATAAAAGTGCCAAATTAATGAAATTAGTGTCTTAAGCAAGAGTCTGAGAGTTGGTCTAAATCAACTGTCTGGCTTTTTCCAGCTCTCCACCTATGATTGTGTGATCTCCTGAGGGGTAACCGTAGCCAAGTTTAGAGATCAACATTTCAAAAGCTCAAAGATGCTTTCCCTAGTTACTTTCCCATTTAACCTGTCTTCCAGATGGATAAAATCAATAGAAATCTAATCTCTGGACAAGTGAAGTGTAACCATACTACCTTTTTTGTCATAATGGAAATTGTATTCATAAGAATACAATTCTAGATTCATGAGAACTAACTGGCTTGTAGTTCAGCTTTGGTACTAACTTGTGTCAACTTGGGCAAGATACCCACTTCTCTGGGACTCAGTTTTCTCATCTGTAGAAAATGAAACTATTACATTTGATGATCATCATACTATCACATCAGGAAGATTTGCTACTTTAAAATTCCTTTTTGAGAGAGTGTCTTAATGGTTATAGATTGACTAATTTGCTACCATGATAAACTTGAATGTTGGTCAAAAATACATGTCAAACTCAGCAATAAATTATAAAAAATGTGAATCTTTGCATTCATTTTGTATTTTGTTATATAATATTGTATTTTGTGAAATACCGAGAAAGGACATTTCAATAGATTTGGGGTGACCTCGGCCAAAGTTTTTATATCATTCTATTTGTGGATATTTCTCCTTGGCTTTCTCCCAGTCCTATGTCCTGCTGAACTTAAAGCAGTGGGATTCTGGGTGAAAAAGCCATGAAGTGGTAAATTCAAAATAATTGTGCAGACTAAAATCAATGCTTCAGCTTTAGCCTTTTAATGGAGATTTAAACATGAACACTGGATATGTTCATTCCTTGGTGTTTGAATGAAACACGTAATCAAAAGAGTCCAGATTGGAAAATGCATACTAATACATAGGTAAGTAATGAAATTAAATGACTACTAAGAGTTTTTCAATCCTTCGCAGTATATTCAATATATTGAAAACATGAAAGTTCTCCTCCCCTTCAGTCACTTTAAGGATGATAATAATGATGATGGTTATAGCAAGCATTTTATATGCTACTTTGAGATATGTGAAATGCTTTATAGCATTTATAGCTCACATGATCTCTACAATACTATGAAGTCATTACTCTGGGTAATATCACACCCATTCTTCAGCTGAAGAAACTGAGGCTCGGAGAAATGAAGTTATTCATCTCATTATCACATAGGGAGGAGAACTGAACCCAAGTCTCTTCTAACTGGAAGCCCCATGCTCTTTCCTCTGCATTACATATCAAGCCCCTCAGATATATATAGAGGACCCTGGAGATCCTCTCTGATATAAACCCTAAGTAGCCTTCTTCTGGGGAAGCTAGGTGGCACAGTAGATAGAGCATTGGGCTTGGAATCAGGAAGACTCATCTCTATGAGTTCAAATCCAACCTCAAACATTTACTAGTTGTGTGACCCTGGGCAAGTCACTCAACCTTCTTTGCTTCAGTTCCTCATCTGTAGAATGAGCTAGAGAAAAAAATGGTAAACCATTCCAGTATCTCTGCCAAGAAAACCCCAAAACGGGGTCACAGAGAGTCTGAAATGACTGAACAACAAACAACAACCTTCTACTCAGACAGAAAGACAATGGTCTACAGCCACCAACAGAGAAAAGTTACTTGTAACCAGTCAGACACAGTGGTTGGTTTCATTTCATCAGGTTTCCTTTGCTACAACAAAGGCTCACTGGAAAAAAAACTGAGTATATCCCCAAATGGCTGATATTAAAACAAAAAGCATCAGTAAAACTTCTTTCAGGTTCTATTATCACTAAGTCATGGTGTGTTCCCAAACGCTCACATGCAAATCAAATACTCAGATTGAATAAGACAACCCAAAGGTCCCTTCAAGCTCAAAATCCCTACCATCCAGATGTTATGCTGAAGTTTGTGGACAATTGTGGGACTCTCTCTAGAAGTACCTTCTTCACTGGGAGTTCTCTCTAATCTGTCTCATAAGGGATACTCTTTGGCTCTCAAGAAAATCCTGCCAACCAACAAGCATTGATTAAGCACTTGATATGCGCCAAGCGCTGTGTGAAGGTGGCCAAGGTACTTGCCATGCCCTAATCTTTTCTTTATTAAAAATAAAAATTTGCATTTCAGGGCTGTGCATAGACCTGTTTTTTCATGATGCGCTTATCCTTGATCTTGAAGCTGTCTGTCATCACTTTGGTATCAGCATTCCTGGCTATCTTTTCCAAAGAACCAAGTAAACAATTTCATTGACACCAAATTTGACATGGTTGACTTGTTACCTAAAGATAAGAAGCCAGAGCTGTCTCCAGTATCTGATTTCTGAGAAGTAAGCTAAGTAGGAGGCATATGGCTCAACTCAATTAGCCATGATTTGATTACTTGCCATTTCTGGATGCCCTGCTTGGTGTACGTGAGGAACTGTGTGGACAGATGGAAGAGAAAGCTAAATCTAGTCAACAGAAACACTTCTTAGGATCACAGGCATAGAACTGGAAGGAGCCATAAGGATTATCTAACATTCTCCCTCCCCACACTCACTTTGCAAGTTAGGAGGCTGAAACCCAAACAATTTACCTTGCTTGTCCAAGGTCACACTGCTAATGTCAGCATTCAAACTAAAGTCCTCTGACTCCTAATCCAGTATTTTTCACCAACTCTCCTTGAGGACAGTCTCTCAAATTATTAAGGCAAAATCTTCCTAAGTATCTAAAAAAATCATTTTTGCTAATGTAATATTTCTTATAGTCCATAGTTATGTTTTGGGGGATTTGTTTAAGAAACACCTTCTTCTTGTGTTTATTGCCTCTCATGGGAGCTCTTCGTAATTCTGGATTCTGACAAGCTGGTGACTAACTCTAGGTCTCAGAGTTGACCCTATAAAAGCTCCATTAATTGAACAGAATCATAAAATTTGAGAATCTGAAATGACCTTATGCAAAAGGGGAATAATGATAGAAGATGTTTCTGGAGCACTTCAAATTTTATAGTCACATTATCTCATGTGACTCAGGGAGGAAACTAAGCCCCAAAGAAATTAAGTGACTCACTAACTTCCTTTTTTGAACCCACTGCCCAGAAAAATTGTCATATAGAATATAAGAAAAGCCACACAATGTAGTAGAAAGAGGAATGGACTGGAAGTCATTTGATTTCTTTTTTAAAAAGGCAACAACTGATCCTCCCTTCTGCCATTCTAACCAAGGACTATTCCTTCAACCACACAAAAAAAAAGTACAGGATATGAATCATCATTATTTAGTAATAATGATAATAGCTAGCATTTATGTAGTTTGAGTACAGTTTTTTTTCTTTAAGATTTGCGGTGTGCTTTGCATATGCGGGTGGGTAGCACAGTGGATAGAGAGCTGCACCTGGAGTCAGGAAGACCTGAGTTCAAATGCAGCCTCAGAAACTTGCTAGCTGGGCAATTTACTTAACCATTCTTTGCCTCAGTTTCTTCATCTGTAAAACGGGGATAAGAATAGTACTTCCCTCTCGTAGTTGTTGTGAGGATCAAATAGATCATAATTCCAAGGTACTTAGTACAATACCTGGTACATAGTAAGTGCTATACAGCTATGTTCCAATGTGTTGTGGGGGGTAAGGGTATGGCAGCCCGCCATCTGAAAAAATCTCCATAAAATTTTTTGGTTCTTTCTTTGTACCAGAGAAGAAGTGTGAATTTTTTTCTTTTTCTTTTATGGAGTGTTTATAGTACCTTATTGTAAAATGTGGGTTGATGTTACACAATACTATACATATATTATATGAATTTCTGAGTTTCTAAACTTTTTCTGCTGACCTTCGCATTTGTGGCTTCCACAAAACCTCCAAAAAATTCCCATTTAATTTCTGTGATATATCGAAACCCCAAGAGGGAAAGTCGCAACGTGGAAGGGATAACTGTATGTTGTTCAGTCGTTTCAGTCATGCCTGACTCCATTTGGGGTTTTCTTGGCAAAGATACTGGAGTGGTTTGCCATTTCCTTCTCCAGCTCATTTTACAGATGAAGAACTAAGACAGACAGGATTAAGTGACTTGCCCAGGATCACATAACTAGTGGGATTTGAACTCAGGACTTTCTGATTCCAAGCCTGGTGCCCTATCCACTGCACCACCTAACTTCCCCTAAGTGCTATAGAAATGTTAGCTATTATAATAATTATCATTATTTTTACCTAATTTGATCATCATAACAATCCTGGGAGGTAGGTGCTATTATTATCCCCAATTTATAGATAACAAAACTGAGGCTTGAAGAGGTTAAGTGACTTGCCCAGGGTCACATAGCTAGTAAGTGTCTGAGGTCACATTTGAATTCAGGTCTTCCAAGTCCAGCAGTGGAAACACATATAGCTATCTACTCATGGTTAACAGCTTTAGCTATGTAAATTCATTATTTATGCATCAGCTTATACTGCTCATTCCAAAGTTAAGTGGAATGTCTTTTGCTTCCAGACCCCTTCCTTCTGTCATAGCTGCCAAAGCCATGAAGTACTAAGATATTGATGAAACCAGGCAATAAGTAAGTACTTGATTGGCCCTGAAGAAATCAGGTCGAAAGCCATTGGGCCTGCTGCACAAGCCCAGTCTGCTGACATCTTGGTTTCAGGCCATTATTTTCAAATTCTACCCTGATGTGTGGAGACATCACTTCACCCATTCTTCTGAATATCTTTTTCCTCTATCCATAATTGGGTTCTTGGGTGCATTATTGTGCAACCTTCCGCGGCTGAACTCTTCTCCCTGTTTGGCTACAACATAATCTTTTATTAAACTCTTGTGAAACGTTCCTCAAAGCCTGGTTTGATGTTAACCTTTCCCAACAATCCTTTTTTTTATTTTTTGGTAACAGAAATATAAAATGAGCCTTAACAAATACAACAAATGAGACATACAGTGAGCAAGCAGCCCAGGGCCTCCGGTGGCTCTTGGTCATTAATTAGGTCATGGCAAACTCTCCATGCATATCTTTATGCTTTCCCCCATCACTGATATAAACCTACTCTTCCTAACAACTGGAAAACCAAAAGGAATCCAGTGAACGTGGCCTCCCAGGATTGGGAGTGACAGAGAGGTCAAGGGTCCAATAGGCCTATGAGCAACCTAATTCTCTCATAACAAAGCTAACCTAGTTAATGAGAATCCTTGGAGAACCTTCTGCTCCTCATGCTTACGATGGGAGAAGGACCATAGTCTAGCGTCCCCGCATACTTTTGTTCTTACTACAATTTTCTTCAAACCCAGATCAGCCCTTGACACACCAAATCACCTCTCTACCTCTGCCCTAGTGATGTTCTCATACTGGCAGCAATTCTACTTGGGAGTATACTAGTAAATATTTAACAACTGGATCTCCAAAAAAATGTTTTTGCAACACACATTTTTAACTTTAATCTACATTATTTTTCATCATCACCTTTTTAAGTCTAAGCTGCAGGTGTCAAATTTGTATCCCTCCTGAATGCTGCCCAAAAAACTGTCAAGTGTGCCCAAACCAGATTAAAATATAATTGAGAAATGTTTAACAAAACAGATAAAATATAATACAAAATAGATAATGTTAATTTGTAGTTTTCTAAGTAAATAAGCAGCAAAGCAGCCTGAAAGGATCTGTTTTAACCCCTCTGGTAAACAATCAACAAAGTAATAAATCAAGCTCTAATTTGTAGCATTGCTGATTTCTCAGGTGTAAATATTCACACTGAAAATTTAACAATTGGCTCCCAAGGCTTTGTTTGAACTACCTCTAGGATACCCTTGCTTCCTCCCCTATAGACTCTTCCTCCAATTTGATGAGCTCCTCTCTGAACCTCCAGAGGAAGCACTAATACCATCCATCGTGCTCTCCTCAAACTAGGACCAGCTAATGATAGCTCAGACTACCTCCCCACCTTACCACAGTGGGCAACTTTGCTCAGCCCTCCCCCACTTTTCAGCTCCCTTTTGTATTTTTGACTCCTTGACTAGAATGGAAGCTCTTTGAGGGTAGAGGCTGTCTTTCTTTTTGCTTATATTTGTATTCCCAGCGCTTATTGCTGTTGTTTGTAAAGAGGACCTTGATATCAGGAAAGTGATGCCATGACTTACAAGTGAATTGGATTGAGTGAGGGAGGGCTGTGCAAAGTCACCAGCTTCACTTTCTCCTCCAGAGCCATCTGGGTCCAGTAGCAAGTAGATCAGGACAACTGGAGATGGCCCAGGATGCAGTAGGGAACCTTGGCTTTTTTAAGTTAAGGTCTTTCCCAGGTCTCAGTCTGACTGAGGCAATTCCCATTCACTGATTAAGGCTAGGTAAGAAATGAGGTAAGAAACCTGCTCCTAAGTAAAAAAAAAAAAAAAGAGGCCCAGTGCTTAACACAGTGCCTGGCATACAACAAGCACTTAATAAATGCATTATCTACATAGTTATCTAATTTGGCTAACCTGAATCCCAGAATGTGGCGCTCTTTCTCTTAGAAAGTTTTAAAATGGGTAGGCCATGTCATGGTCAATAGAATAATAGCTAACATTTATATAATACTTTACATATATTTCACTTGACCCTCACATTAATTCTGGAAGATCGATACTATTACTATCCCCATTTTGTAGATAAGGAACCTGTGGATGAGAGAGGTTAAATGCTTTACCCAGGGTCATACAGCTTGTAAGTCTCTAAGGCAGGATTCAAATTCAAGTCTTCCTAATCCCAAGCCTAGCACTATCAAAGAAGTCTCCAACTGTGTGACCTAGTACCTGAGTCAGGCAGATAGGTGGAAAAAAGGTGAATCATCTGGCTTTCCCACAGGGTAGAGGTTCCCCTTTAAGGGATGGCATATGTGCAAATCAAGTTCCCATAAAGCCTTTGTTAGCCACAAGGGCCTGCCCCAGCTGACACATGACCATGTAGGGGCTCTCTCATTCAAGCCCAAGAAAGGAAATGCACCTGGACCTATGAAACCTAACCTACTCTCCCTGAAAATGCTTATGTGGCAAATCCATGAAATTCCACCAAGTGTGAGCCCAACCCTGCTAAACATTGCCATCAACAATGAGCATTCATTTTATTTTTTTTTAGCAAAGAAACACACTTATCTAAGTCTATAACAAAACAAAATGAGAGAAAATATACGAATGGGAATTATATCCAATAATATAGATTAAAGGAGCTCTCTCATTGGGAGTGAGATAGCTCAGCCCAACCAAAAGAGAGGGTCCCAGATCTCACCCAGGAGAAATGACTTGAAGTCTCTGGTATAGCAAGCTATGGATTTGGAGACTTCCAGCTCCTCTCTTGTCAGTTTCCTTTTAGATCTTTTTCTCTCCTCAGTGACCTGAAGAGAGGTTGGCATCATGTATCTTCTCTCTTGAAGCTGGAAACTAGGAGAACCCTGGATCTCCCTTCTTGTGCTCTCGTCAAGTCTACTCTGTCCCTTACTCAAGCAGGAGACATTGATCTCCACCAAAATTTACTAACCTACACTGAGCAGCTAGATTGCTCAGTGGATAGAATGCTGGGCCTGGAGTCAGGAAGACCTGAGTTCAAAGCTAGCCCCAGATACTCACTAGCCGTGTGACCCTGCGCAGGTCACTGAACCTCTGTTACTTCAGTTTACCTTAATTCACTGAGAAGGAAATAGAAAACCACTCCAGTTATCTTTGTCAAGAAAACCCCATTTGTAGTCACAAAGAGTCAGACACAATTACACAACTGAACAATGACACTGAGCAGCAGTTGGTATCCTGGTATTGTGGGATAGAGAACTAATCTCAGTCAAGAAGATGTGGGTTCAAGTCCTGCCTCATTTCCACCACCCCTCATATTGTCTGGGTGACCCTGGGGAAGTTACTCAACTTCTCTGTGTCCCAGGCAACTTTCTAATATTGAACCAGCCCTAGGTTCCTGGAATAAATCCTACCTGGTCATAGTGTATTATTCTTGTGAGAAGTTGCTATAATCTTTTTACTAATATTTTGTTTAAAATTTTTGCATCTATATTCATTAGGGAAATTGGTCTTTAATTTTCTTTCTCTGTTTTGACTCTTCCCAGTTTAGGAATAAGTACCACATTTGTATCATAAAAAGAATTTGGTAGGACTCCTTCTTTGCCTGTTTTCCCAAATAGTCTATATAGAATTGGAATTAATTGTTCTTTAAATGTTTGATAGAATTCACCTGAAAATTCATCTGGCTCTGGAGATTTTTTCCTAGGGAGTTCATTGATGGCTTATTCAGTATCTTTTTCTGAGATGGGGTTATTTAAGTATTTTACTTCCTCTTCTGTTAATCTTGGCAATTTATATTTTTGTAAATACTCATCCATTTCACTAAGACTGTCAAATTCATGGACATACAGTTGGGCAAAATATTTCTAATCATTGTTTTAATTTCCTCTTCATTGGTGGTGAATTCACCCTTTTCATTTTTGATGCTGGTAATTCGGTTTTCTTCTTTCTTTTTTTAAATCAAATTAACCAAAGATTTATCTACTTTATTGGGGTTTTTCATAAAACCAGCTCAGTTTTATTTATTAGTTCAATAGTTTTCTTAATTTCAGTTTTACTAATCTCTCCTTTGATTTTCAGTATTTCTAATTTGGTATTTAATTGAGGATTTTTAATTTGTTCTTTTTCTAGCTTTTTTAGTTGCATGCCCAATTCACTGATCTCCTGTTTCTCTATTTTATTCATGTAAGCATTTAGAGATATAAAACTCCCCCTAAGAACTACTTTTGCTGCATCCCATAGGTTTTGGTATGTAGTCTCATCATTTCTTGGATGAAGTTATTGATTGTTTCTATGATTTGTTCTTTGACCCACTCATTCTTTAGAATTAGATTATTTAGTTTCCAATTGATTTTTAGTCTATCTTTCCATGGCCCTTTATTACATATAATTTTTATTGCATCATGATCTGAAAAGGATGCATTTAATATTTCTGCCTTTCTGCATTGGACTGTGAGGTTTTTATGCCCTAGTACATGGTCAGTTTTTGTAGAGGTACTGGCAACTTTCTAAGCATATAAGTTGGGGAGCTAATACTGGTCTGCCTTAGTTAGCGAAGGACATCCCCTCACAGGAAGCTCTTTATACCCATGAAATTATAGGTCCCAACCAAATGTTGACCAGGCATAAGGAAGTGAGTTCAATTCCTTCCCACTCTAGTCCTGCTAGAATTTCCTGAAGTTTTCTGAAAACTTACTTATCTTTGTTGAAACTGTCAGTATTTATTCACACATGAGGAATTAGAAGCTGCTGTATGAGTTATTCGTTCTTTTGCATTTAGCAATAGCTGGAGGAAGAACTAGGAATTCGCCCAAGGGTAATTAACCTCTCACACTCCTACTCTTTTAATATGTGTGCCTTTGGGTTAAGTACTCTGTCTTTCTCCAGCAGTTGCTTAGTAAAAGAAAAAACGGAACAAAAGAAGAAAAGACATTTTTAAAAAAGAAATAGAAAAAGACCTGAGAGCATATAGCTTCTGACTCTGCATCTGTGTATCTGTGTGAATGAGACAGAGAGGGGCAGATGCGCAAAGACAGAAACACAGAGAGACAGTGAGATAGGGACAAAGACAGAGAGAAAGAGAGAAGAAGAGGGAGGATAAAACAAGCAGGAACAGAAAAATCACAAAGAGAATAAGCCTAGACCTTCCTCTAGGCTCCCCGATTCATACAATACACAGATTTCCCAATGAATGGTAAAAGCTTTTCAACCTGGTGAGCAAATATAAAATATAAGCCCACTTTTCTGAATCTATATTAATCTTCCTGAGCCTGCAAAATTGAACTAATACATATTTAGAAAGGCCCTTTCCTTTTCAGAGATATATGTGGGTCACTCAAACCTGTAATGTACCTTTCATATTTTACCCTTTCACTCAAAGCAGAATTCTAGTTATGTCTGCCCAGCTTAAGTACAGACAGCAGGTTTCCAAACCATGAATATAACCCTGCTCCCCCGCACTTAGCTCCCATTCAGGGCCTGTGGAATTATCTTCTTATTTTGAGAGGGAGCATTTGGATTTAGTATCATAAATATCCTCTGCCTTCATCTAATCTAGAGAAAGCCCCTTCACCAGGATCTATAAGAAGGTTCCTTTCCAGTCCCTATGGGATTCCTTCATTGGAATGGAGACAACCACTGCCCATTCCTTATTGCCTCTAGGGGAAAATACAAGCTCCCCTGTCTGGCATTTGAAGCCCTTCATAATTTGACTTCAACCTATCTTTCCAGACTGATCTCTCATTAATTCTTATATACTCTGTGTTCCAGCCAAATTGGCCCCCTTGCTATTCCTGCCCATATAAAAGCACAAGCTTTTATCCTCCCCACAATGCCTAGAATGCTCTGCCACCTCAAGTCCATCTCATAGAATCCCAATTTTCCTTACCTCCAGGAGGCCCTTTCTCATTTCCCAGTTGTAAGTACTCTACTCCCTGACCCCCATCAACCCTTGAAATTATTTTGTATTCATTCTACGTTGTTTCCTCTTAACTTTCAAAGAGGACCAATGGCATCATAAGGTAATGTCTTGACTTGTACATGAATCGGATTTAAGTGAGGCAGAATTGCACAAAGTCCTCAGAATCCCTCTCTCTTCAAGAGTCATAGAAGTCTAGTGGTAAGAAAAAAGTCAAGACAACTGTTGATGGCCTGGAATGTATGGATGATCTTGGAGTCTTAGATGTCTGACCAAGCTCTAAGCACTCCATAGTGCCTGCTTCAGCTTCCTTCATAGCCATGGGAACAAATTATTCTCATCTGCCCATTCCACCAGGGGAAGTCTTCACATGCTTGGGTTAGACATCTCCCTAACTCACCGATGGGTTTAAGGCCTGTCAGTTACCCTCAACTTGGTTTAGTCTGCATGCTGAGATGGTTTTACTGGGCTACTGCACGTGCTACAGCTTCTTGGAGCCACAGGTGAAAGTTGGGTGGCAGGTGGATACCAAAGGTGAATGAGAAGCCATGAAAAAGGCTCAGCAACACCTCACATCAGAGGTACTAGTGTTCCCTGGATATCCTATATACCCCACTCATTCTATATATTATCTATGGCAGGCAGTGTGGTTCAGTGCATAGAGAGCAAGGAAAGCCTAAGTTCAAACTTCCCTTCTGACACTTATTAACTGCATGACCCTGGGCAAGTCACTGAGAGAAATAATTATTTCCCTCTCATATTTAATAACTAATTACTGAAACTAGGACCAAGGTTTTTCCCCCCTTTCTTCTTCCTTAGCCAGAAATCTTGGGAAAATCTTGGGCAAAAACTTACCCAACCTGGTGAATTCCTATTGGTCAGACAGGTCTGCTGTGGAAGCAAATCCACATATATACATACATACACAGATATATATATATATATATCTGTGTATGTATATGTATTATATATGTATATATGTTTTTATAGATAGATAGATACGTCTCTTTGACCAAGATTTGAGTAATCCAGGTATACCCCCAAGACCCTCACTAGAATGAACCCACATCTCATTATAATATTCATTCTCTCATTAATTGTTAACCAATCAGAATTGATTTCAACCCTCAGGGACATCTGCTTTTCCAAGGACATTTAAACTGTGAACCTACCACCATGAGGGGTCTTTGGCATTCAAGAGTGCCACTGACTTCTTTTATTAATAACATGCTAAACTTATTAATAAAATGATTAAATTACCCAGGGAAGCTATATCTCTCAAACTTTTAATATGTCACATCACTTAACTTCTCAGTACTCTAAGGCTGTCAGTTGTAGAGAAGGTGCCAACCTGTATCAGTAGAGGGAGTTTCCTTACCTGAGAGTTCCCTATACCAATGGAATCAGAGATCCAGTCTCTACCCTCTACATTTTGCTTATACTTATCTTTGTAATGTTTTCCCCCAGTAGAATGTAAACTCCTGAAGAATAGTGACTTGTCATTGTGTTCCCAGAGCCTATCACAGCGTCCATCCCTTAGAAGGTACTCAATTGGTGCTTTTTGAACTAAACTGAATTTAAACTAATCACTTTTCCGTGAAGGAGATTAGATAACTTGCCAGCAACAAGTATTTCACTCAGGGGTTCCATTCAAGGAATAACCAGGTCATTCACTAGAAACTATAGCCTTCCCAAGTGTTGGTGAGGAATCTTGCCCATAGCATTACGATGCTACTTCCAGACACTTCTTTACATCACAGCAGCTTGTTGGTTGAGTAAGGTCAGACGTAACCAGAATTATCTATGGATCACAGCTCATTGAAGATCAAGCCAACATAACTTGGTCTAAGGAATGGACTTGCTATGCATGCATAATTCAAGTCCAGGAGATCTCAGTAAGAGCCAATTATATTAATTAAATCCCACCCCTTTTCTCTGAGGTATGCTGGTTTCACTTCTCCCTCTCCCCTCAAATAGCCTGTTCTCCTTTACACATACAGGTGTTTGTGTGCATGGTTGGGCAACACTAGCACAGATGATTGTGTCATCTGGTCATCTGACTCCTTGGCATTCTGTTATTATTTTATGAAATGTTCCTCAAGGTTTGGTCTTGTTATTAAACCCTCCCAGAATTCTCTAAAGAAGTTCCTTCTCCTCTTCAACTGACGTTTAATTACTAGATTGTAAACTCTTTGAAAACAAGAACTGTGCACAGTGCATTATTCATAGGGATAAAGACTGGACCCGTGATTTCATTGATATAAGGAACTTCTGGATGATGGAATTTCATTTATTGATGCAAGTTTTCTTCTACTTGTAATCCTAGAGTGTGGCCAAGAGCACTGAAAGGTTGGGGGATTTGCCCAGGATCACACATCTAGCATGTGCCAGAGACAAAACTTCATGGCTTCAAGTGATGCTCTCTATCCTTAATAAATGTTTATTGAATGAATAGATGAAGGGATGAATAATTTCTTTCAAAATATAGATCAGAATTTACTTCCTTCATATTTTTACATGTATGCATAATGATTTTTTTAAAATCTCTAGATAGTATCTAAATTGAAAGAAGAATAATGAACAATTTAATGTATTATTTGTTATATGTGTGACTTATTTTACTGTGCCTCACTCCAGTTAGGCCACTGTGCTAGACACTGGAGATATAGAAGTATAAGAAATGGCCCCTGCCCTCAAGGCATTTACAAGGCATTTTAATAGAAAGGATCCACAGGTAGAAAGAGAAACAACAGACAATGCAAGATAGGATAGGCTAAAAGCCAAGTGATCTATTCAGATCGTGTGGCAATAGAAAGAAGGAAGCAGTCACAGACAACAAAACCAGTCAGGGAAGGTTCCATGAAAGAGGTAAAATCTGACCTGTCTTTGAAGGGAGAAGAGGACTTGGATAAACAAAGAGGAGGGTGGAGGGCATTCCAGTCAAGGTGAAAAGCTTGAGCAATGAAATGTGGAGGCAGATATGCTTAGAGAATGTCTGTTAAACACAGATCAATTTGACTGCAGGAGAGGGTTCAGGTGAGGGAATAGTAGAAGACAAATTTGAAGAAATAGATAAGAACCAGACTGCAAATGTGAGTATAAACATAATATCTTGTTTAGATGATTGTTCTTAAAATGTCTAGCCCAACTGACCTACCCTTTCCCCATTTTTCAACAAGCTAGAATCATAAGATGAATTAAATAAGATTATGTTTATATAATAAGGAAAATGTAAAGTTCTTCAATTTCATTTAAAAAAATCAGTTTCACAAATATAAGGTGAGGGAGACATGTCTGGAAAATAGTTCTACTGAAAAAGCTAGGAAGGTTTTAATGGACTACAAGGTCAATGTGAGGGAATGATGTGGCATCCCTGAAAAAAAAATATCTAATACTAACCTAAACAGGATGGAGAGGCATGGTGTCCAGAATGAGAGAGGTCACAGTTTCGCTAAAATCTACCCTGGTTCAGCCTCACTTGGAGTACTGTGTTCCATTCTGAGCACTATGTTTTAGGAAAGACATAAGATAATTAAAGGCCTCCAGATCATGATATCTGAAAACTGGTTAAACGCTAAAGGCAGTTAATCTAGGAAGAAGAAGACTTAGGGAGAACATAGTAGCTATTTCCAAGTACCCAAAGGCTATTGTGTGGAAGAGGAATTGAGCTGGTTTTACCTGGCTCCAGAGGGCAGAATTGGGAGCAGTGGGTAGGAGCTGTAGAGAGGCAGGTTTGGGCTTGATAGGAAGACAGGACAAACTTCTGAAAATTTCAAGGTATTGAAAAGTAGAATGCTCACTGTTGGGAGGTCAAGGGGTTCCTTCTCACTTGACTACTTCAAGCAGAGACTGGAAAGCTATCCATATGTTGGGAATGTTCTAAAAGAGACTCGTAGGTGTGGAATGAACTAGGTGACCTCTGAGTTCCCTCCCAATTCTAAGATTTCTGTAATTCTGTGAAATGTGTCTTGAACTGAATTAATGATCTTCAGGGATAAGTTTCCATGCCAATATAATTTCATCCATTTCAGCAGAATAATTGTGACTCAGGTCATAAACTGCCTTTTATAACACATACTTGCTTCACATATGGACAAAAGAGGCAGCAGCTTACTTTTCTTTTTTTAATTTTTTTTGAGGGGGGAAGGCAGGGCAATTGGGATTAAATGACTTGCCCAAGGTCACACGGCTAGTAAGTGTGTCAAGTATCTGAGGCTAGATTTGAACTCAGGTCCTCCCAACTCCAGAGCTGGTGCCCTACTTACTGTGCCACCAGGAGCTTACTTTTCTAGAGCACAGATCATTGGCTTCCTCCTCCTAACCCCAAATATCTCTCCCATTGACCTGCCCTTGATCTCTGAAATTCTTAGGGTTACAGAGTCAGTCAGTTTTGAAATAAACATGCTCCCAGGGATGTATATAATGCATTAAGTCATTACCAGTCATTTATAGCTTAGGGTAAATTCTTTCCCGTAGTATATAGCCTGACCCTCATTCATATAGGTCCTGAAGCAATGAGATAAAACAAATAAATTTTCATGCTGGCAGAACAAGGAGCCAGACACAGTATGATGGAAAGAACATTGATTCTAGCATAGTAGGACTTTGGTTTGAAATACCATCTCTGTTGCTTATTATCTGGATAATAGTAAGACCTTGAGCAAGTGACTTGGGACCCTTCATTGGACTTGATGTCCTCATTGGTCCTTTTTGGCTCTAGACCTATAAGCCTATGTGGAACATGGGAGTCACCCTGATGAAAGAGCAGGACTGGCACTGGGGGGTCTGGGAGGGAGCGGGGGGCATAGAGAAAACCAAAATTCAGTCTATAGAGTAGCACTTTGTTAAGAGTCAGAGGACTAAGGTTATGGATTCACCCATAGCTCTAAATTACTGTGTGATTTTTTTGTAAGTTTGTTCACTTTTCCCATCTATAAAAAGTTTGAGTCAATTATTTCTAAGGCCCAGCTGTAAGTCCTATGGTTTCGTGATGCTGAGTCCATTCTGCTCCTACACCACAACAATCACCTGAATAGAATCTATACCACAGGATCAGAAGTAGAAGTGTCCTTGGAGATTAGCTAATCCAACCCCATTTTATAGATGTGGAAACATCCATTTAGCATTAATTAGCATCGATATAATTTATGGCTAAGTTTATTTCACCACCTCAGTGATTGAAATATGAAACTAATGAAATGAAATCTCAAGTAGGACTCTTTGCATGTGAAATTAAAGGCCGTTCCAGCTCATTTATTTCAGATCAGATACCAGAAGTTAAAAAAAAGTGAAGCCAAGAATAGTGTGTCTGTGTGTGTATCTGTGTGCATGTGGGTGTATGTATGTAAATGTGTGTATGTGTGTATATGTGTGGGTATATGTGTGTGTATGTATATGTCAGGGTGGGCAGTGGAAACATCTCTTGCATTGTCACCACATTGCAGAACACTACATTTTGACTTCTTCCAAATAAACTCTAAAAGTTCTTCCATATTTCACTGAAATGTAGATGGTGAATAGCAAATGATGGTAAATTGGGTCTAAGGCATCACACAGAGAAACTTTAGACAAGATTCACAAAAACAGAGGGTTGTTACAGACAGTAAATCAAGCATCAACTGTGGAAAAGGTGACAATTGCCAAGTCCGTGGAAATATAAAAACTTTTCATGTCTATAGTTACCCCCCCAAGAAAATTGTCAATTCTATCATATCAAGTAGAATACTGATAATTAAGCCCAAAGTTATTATCCTTGGCTATTTAGGGTTAAGGCTATTGTCTCACTCACCAAACATTAATATTATGTATTCTCAGATCACCTGGGTTACATTTATATCACACTAATTCCAAACAGGAATCTTCAGCTCCAGCCAAACAAATCTGCTCAGTGACTTCAAACACTCGTAGGGCTTCCCTACCTCCATATCTTTTCTTACACTGTACTCTTTCTCCCTCCTTTCACCTATTCATAGCCAATTCATCCTTCAACCACGTCCCATTGCTTCCAGTCATTTAAATTAAAAAATATATTTATTAAGGGGCATTTAGGTGGCCACAGTGGATAGAGCACCAACCCTGGAGTCAGGAGGACCTCAGTTCAAATCTGGCCTCAGACACTTTCTAGCTGTGTGACCTGGGCAAGTCATTTAACCCCGATTGCCTCCAAAAAATATGTTTATATTTTTTAAGCCCCTGTATTAATTATCATAGCTAGCATTTATACAGGGTTTGCCAAGCACTTTTTAAATACTATCTTCATCTACTCTACCTCCTAACTGTCCTATTACTTTCAGAGTTTCCACTGATATCCTGCACTAATGCCACTATGGAGGTGACCCTGGGTTCTCCAGGTATGTTTAGAGCAGGGCTTCTTAAACTTTTTATTCTTGAGACCCCTTTTTGCATTTAGACAGCACTCGTTGGTGTTGCATGGCCTCAGGCCATGCACAGTGCAAAGTGCACATGCCTTGTGTTCAGAACCAAGGCTGCAGTGAAGTTGTTCAGTGCAACACACACAAGCGCTGCCAGAAACACCTTCTGTGTTTGATTTTTAATTAGTAACTTTTTACTGTTGCCAAATTTTTCACAACCTCATAGGGGGTCATGACCCACAGTTTAAGAAGCGCTGGTTTAGGGTGCAAACAATAGCAGCTCCTATCAGGCTGCAAAATGTTCAAATGCGGGCCCACCTAAATACTAAATATTTTATTTTCACCGTCATTGACCAGCATGACTAAGTTCACTGACGCTCTTTTATACAAGGTTGGCCACACCTAATTAATTTTTTTTTTGTCATAGCAACTCTAAACAAACAAATGAATCTCTACTGCTAAAGTAAAGAACTGTGGCATGCTATACAGAGGGATTATCCCCTCCAACAAGTCACAGATCCTGGAAATCTTGAAGGAAATCTAGAACACTGTGCCCCTCTCCTTCCTCTCAACTTCCTTCACATTGTCATCCACATAGGACAATTGACATATGTCATTGATATATCACCCACTCCTCTGAATTGTCTAGTTATCCACAAGCATATGAGCTCCTGGAGAGCTTTATTTGGACCTCCAGCACTTAGGACAGTGCATAGCACATAGTAGGTGCTTAACAAATTGTTGACTTTACTGAAGCAGGCTCTAAACTCCTTCCTGATAGCTTCCTTATCATACAACGTGGCTCTTTGCCCACAGCAGGGGAGGCAAATGTATGTGGATTAATCAGTATTCTGTAAGAGCCTTGAGAAAAAGGATTATTCTTTGTTTTATCCTCATATCTGCATAGACTATCAATGCCTTACATTAGGTACTTAGTAACTACTTCTTGGCTTGGATTGGGCTAGACATTCAGCACACTTCTTGTCAAAACAATCATGCTTAATAAAATGCCTATAAGTAGAGAATGAAGAGTAAGAATATTCTAGAATCAAGAAGGGTCACTTAAAAGGCTATTTCAGCCAAGTACTTCTTAAGTAGGAAAATTAATGATTTCCCTTCAGTGAATTTGAGCCTTACTCTGAGGCAAATATATTTGAGAACCAAGGACACCCATTTTCAAGGTCCCTGGACAGCTCCCATACCTTATTTACTCTCAGTCAGTGCCACACCATATGCTATTTCATGTCCACCAGGGACTGGCACCCTAAATATTCCAACATCATTTCTATGCCACAGAGCAGAGCCATGGAAAAACTATTTGAATGAATGCACAAAAATAAATGAAATGTCCATTCATTTATTTATTCATTTTTGTGCATTTCTGTGTGAGTCTGTGTTAAATAAACACTTTGTTAAAACTTGATCATTGCAGGTCAGGTGTTAAAAGCACTGGGTGTAGCTCTGAAGATTACCCCTAAAGGAAAATAATTCTTGAAATAAATACTACGTATGTCACACAAAGATTTTAGGCAAATTGCAAATTATCCTAAGCCATCTTCAAGAGACCTGCCAGCCCTCTCACCTAAACTGTTTTAAGCCAGGGTTTATTAACACCTGTGCACTAATTTTGGCAGCATACATAGTTACATTGAGTCCTAAGACTTGTAGGGGAAATCAGATTGGCTGAATTTCATCTATTCCTGAATCTGTTATTCCAACATATAGTAATAAAATTTGTGGCTTTACGATGTGGAGGGGGGGGGATGGCCTCACCTGGACCATTTTTGCAAAGGGAAAACCCCATATCTTGTAATGAAAAAGTTAGGTAGGGCTGAGGTTGCCTCTAAAATCTGTTTTGGTGGTTACTAGATATGTTACTCAGTTCAGATCTTGCCTCTTATACCTATTACCTGTGAAATCTTGGACAAGTCACTTAATCCCTTTCTGCCTCAGTTTCCTCATCTGTAAAAGGAGAGAGTTAGACTGGTGGATCTCGATGGTTCCTTCCATCTCTAAATCTGTCATTCTGTGAACCTCTCTGTGTCTCAGTGTCCTCACCTATGAAATGGGTACCTACCTCATAGGATTGTTGTGAGGAGCAAATGAGACAGTGTACATAAAGTCTCCTAAAGAGATCTCAAAGGTTATTAGTCCAATCACCTTATTTTAAAAATAAAGAAACTGAGGCCCAGAGATGTGAAACCATTTGCACAAAATCACAGAGGTAGCAAGAAGCAAGTCTAAGGACCTCCTTAATATTATCCATTGCCCCTTGATCTGCTTATTTCTGGGAGTGCTATGAATGAATAATGAAGAGGTGATATGAGAAAATGGTGAGATCGAGGCAGAGCCAAGATGGAGGCTGGAAAGCAGGGACTTGCTTAAGCTCTCCCCCATGTTCCTCCAAACACCTGTAAAAAATGGCTCTGAACAAATTCTAGAGCTGCAGAACTCACGAAATAGCAAAGGTAATCAGGGCTCCAGCCCAGGACAGCCTGGATGCTCGCTGGGAAGGGTCTATCGCATGGAACTGGGAGCAGAGCACAGCCCATCATGAGCTGTGCCAGGACCAATCAGACCAGGAGCCAGGTGGAACAGGCCATAGGGCCATGAATCATTGAGCTGTGGCAGTTACCAGACCTGTTAACACACAAACGCCAAAGACAACAGAGCAGGCTAGTGGAAAAACTGCTAGATCAGAGTGAGAGGAGTGCACAGTCGGCCCCAGCCCCAGGGGCGGTGGAGGTGGTGCAGCTCTGAGGCTGCTTCCAGAGCTACAGCTGTGATTGCTTCCAGCCCCAGGCCCACCTGGTGGGAGGAATTAAGCAGTGGATCAGAGCGAGAGTACAGAGTCTGCTTTGCCCTGCTTGGATCTGGCTCACGGTACTGCTTGGCAGTTCTTGGGGGAGGAGGAGTGCTGCTGTGGCAGAGCTTGCTGTGTAGAAGTAGCTCTGAAAACAGCAGGGCAGCCCCTAAAGCTTGGGACAAAGTACTCTACTCTACAAGCAGTCATACCCTGACAAATAGCTCAAGGGTCAAGCAGTTGGCTGGGAACACGACCCGGCAGCGAAAAAAGGACTCAGATCCAGACTAAGACTTTAGAATCTTTTTTGGTGACAAAGAAGATCAAAACATACAGCCAAAACAAGGCAACAAAGTCAAAGAGTCTACATCAAAAGCCTCCAAGAAAAAATATGAATTGGTCTCAGGCCATGGAAGAGATCAAAAAGGATTTGGAAAAGCAAGTAAGAAGTAGAGGAAAATTGGAACAAGAAATAAGAGTTGTACAAGTCAAAGACTTGCTAAAGGAGACCCAAAAAATTACTGAAGAAAATAACACCTTAAAAAATTGACTAACTCAAATGGCAAAAGAACTCCAAAAAGCCAACGAAGAGAAGAATGCCTCGAAAGGCAGAATTAGTCAAATGGAAAAGGAGGTCCAAAAGACCACTGAAGAAAATAACACCTTAAAAATTAGATTGGAGCAAGTGGAAGCTAGTGACTTGATGAGAAATCAAGATATTATCAAACAGAACCAAAGGAATGAAAAAATGGAAGACAATGTGAAATATCTCACTGGAAAAACCACTGACCTGGAAAATAGATCCAGGAGAGATAATTTTAAAATTATTGGACTACCTGAAAGCCATGATAAAAAAAGAGCCTAGATATCATCTTTCAAGAAATTATCAAGCAAAACTGCCCTGATATTCTAGAGCCAGAGGGTAAAATAGAAATTGAAAGAATCCATCAATTGCCTCCTGAAAAAGATCCCCAAAAGAAGACTCCTAGGAATATTGTCACTAAATTCCAGAGCTCCCAGATCAAAGAGAAAATACTGCAAGCAGCCAGAAGGAAACAATTTGAGTATTGTGGAAACACAATCAGGATAACACAAGATCTAGCAGCTTCTACACTAAGGGATCAAAGGGTTTGGAATACAATATTCCAGAGGTCAATGGAGCTAGGATTAAAACCAAGAATCACCTACCCAGCAAAACTGAGTATCATGCACCAAGGCAAAATATGGATTTTCAATAAAATAGAGGACTTTCAAGCTTTCTCAGAGAAAAGACCAGAGCTGAATAGAAAATTGACTTTCAAACACAACTATCAAGAGAAGCATGAAAAGGTAAACAAGAAAGAGAAATCATAAGGGACTTACTAAAGTTGAACTGTTTTGTTTACATTCCTACATGGAAAGATGATGTGTATGATTCGTGAGACCTCAGTATTAGGGTAGCTGAAGGGAATATACATACATACATATACATATACATATACATATACATATACATATACATATAAATATATATATATATATATATGAAGGGATGATAGCTAAAAAAAAAATCAAATTAAGGGATGATATACAAATATACTGAGAGAGGGAGAAAAGGAGAAATAGAATGGGGTAAATTATCTCACATAAAGGTGGCAAGAAAAAGCAGTTCTGTAGGAAGGGAAGAGGGGGCAGGTGAGGGGGAATGAGTGAATCTTGCTCTCATCGGATTTGACTTGAGGAGGGAATAACATACACACTCAATTGGGTATCTTACTCCACAGGAAAGTAGGGGGAAGGGGATAAAAAGGGGGGATGATAGAAGGGAGGGCAGATAGGGGGAGGAAGTAATCAAAAGCAAACACTTTTGAAAAGGGACAAGGTCAAGGGAGAAAATTGAATAAAGAGGGACAGGATAGGATGGAGGGAAATCTGGTTAGTCTTTCATGACATGAATATTGTGGAAGTGTTTTACATAGTGATACATGTGCGGCCTATGTTGAATTGCTTGCCTTCTTAGGGAGGGTTGGTGGGAAGGGAAGAGGGGAGAGAATTTGGAACTCAAAGTTTTAAAATCAGATACTCAAAAGAAAAAGTTGCTTTTGCATGCAACTGAGAAATAAGATATATAGAAATCTATCCTGCCCTACAAGAAAGAAAGGGGAAATGGGATGGGGTGGGAATGGGGTGACAGAAGGGAGGGCAGACTGGGGAACAGGGCAATCAGAATATATGCCATCTTGGAGTAGGGGGAGGGTAAAAATGGAGAGAAAATTTGTAGCTCAAAATCTTGTGGAATTCAATGTTGAAAACGAAAATATTAAATAAATAATAAAATAATTTTTAAAAAAGTAAAAAAAAAAGTTCAGAAATAAAAAAAAGTTAAGTAAAAGAAAGGATTTTAATTAATTGAGTGGAAAAAGAGGGGAAGGATTAGGCAATAGAAGAAAGAAAAATGAATTGATAAACTAAACAAAACATTTTAAAATAGGAGATGGTTGATGGTATGTAAAAGAGAGTGGTAGAAATAAGGTTATCATAAAGTAGATTAAGCAAAAATAACTAAAAAGACAATGTAGCCTTTAAATAGATAGAGGAACAAAAAATGAAGCATGAATACAAAAAAATGACACACGGAATAATACTGCCAACAGCACAAAAGCGTAGAATGCGTCTAACCTGTCAAAGAAAGCTAATGACAATAACCAAGGAGGTCTTGTCTACATTAGGAGAAAGAGGAAGATTTAAAAAAGAAAAAGAAAAGGATAGGCCTATTGTTTTAAGCAAATAGTATGATGATAAAAGATGATGGAGGGAAGGAAGAACTAGTTAACTCATTTTTCTGTTCCTCTGCCAAAGAGAATGAATTTTGGCCTGGAAAGGACAAAGTGAAGTTGGCAATAGGTAAGTCAAATCCAAGGCAATCAAAAGAGATGAGAACATACCTAGTTGACCTCAGTAAGCTCAAGCCACCCAGCAAAGGCAGGCTACATGCAAAGCTGTTGGAAGAACTGTAGCTGAACCACTGTGAGTGATCTTTGATGGAGAAGGTCAGGTGTCCTGATTTTCAAATAAGGAAAGAGAATTCAGTCTGCAAACTACAGCTCACTGAATTTGACTTTGATTCCTGGCAAAATTCTGGAAAGCTTTATTTAAAGGGTCATGAATGAACATCTAGAAATGGAAGCAGTGATCAGGGAACCAACATGGCTTCATTAACTACTGATCATAGAAGATTAACCACATTTCCTTTTTTGACAGGGTGACTAGAATGGTAAATTAGGGAAACAGTTTTAAAGAAAGAGCTTACCTAAATTTCAGCAAAGTTTTTGTCAAGTTGTCTCATGTTCTGCTTGTGAGCCAGATGGAGTTATATACTAATTGCTGATAGAATTGGGTGCATTCAGAGCTCATAGAATGACCAGATTCAAAGAGTTGTGATTAATAGGTCAGTGATACTATGTGGTAAAGTCTCTAGTAGAGTGCCACAGGGTTCTTGGCATACTTACCTAGTTACCTATTTGTAAAGCGCTTTGCAAACCTTAAAACACTATGTAAACACTAGCTATTATCACTGATGTGGATAGACACAGATGGTATATTTAGGGGAAGCTAGGTGGCACAGTAAATAAGAGGGCCAGGCCTGGAGTCAGGAAGACTCATTTTTCCGAGTTCAAATCTGGTCTCAAACACTTACTATCTGAGTAACCCTGGACAAGTCACTTAACTACTGTCTGGTTCAGTTTTCTCAGCTGTCAAATGAGCTGGAGGAGGAAATGGCAAACCACTCCAGTACCTTTGCCAAGAAAACCCCAAATGGGGTCTCGGAGAATTAAACATGACTGAAAATGACTGAAAGAACAGATGGTATATTTATCACTTTTGCAGCTGATACAAAGCTGGAAAGGATGGCCAACAGACTGGATGATAGAGTCTGGTTACAAAAAGATCTTGACAGGCTAGCCCATGGGTAAAATCCAATAAAATGAAACTTAATCAGGATAAATGTCTTATACTGGTTTCAAAAACTCATCTTCACAAAGACAAGAAGGAAAATGTGGCTAAATAGCAAGCAGTTCATTTAAAAATGATCTAGAGATTTCAGTGGACTACAAATCTAATATATATAATATACATATATTATGTTACATATATATGTATAAACACATACATACATATGCACACATATATGATATGGCAGCCAAAAATTAACTTGATCCTAGGTCACTTTAAGAAAATCACAGCTTCTTGGATGAGGAAAGTCATAGACTTATATTCATCTGGCAACTAGAAGGAACTTTTAGGCCTTATCGTCCAACTCTTGCATTTTACAGATAAGGACACTGAGGCCCAGGCAGGCTAAGTGATTTATCCAAGGTTTCACAGATAGTGAGCTGTTGTATTCTTCTACTCTTGATTTTGTGTTTGAGCCTCCATAGTCAATGCTCGTACCATTGTACCATTCTGTACATGTGGATCAACCCCTGCTTAGAATATTGTATTCAATTCTGGATGCTTCATTTTATGAAGGGCTTTGATAAGAACCAGAGTATATATATGTAGATGACTAGCATTGGCAAGGGCCTTGAGGTCATGCTATCTGAGGACTGATTAAAGGAATCAAGGGTGTATAGCCATGACAAGTGAAGATTTAGGGGAGACATGATAGCTATCTTCAAGTATTTGAAGTTGACCCCAGAGGGCCAAACAAGGCCAACGAGGGGGAGTTACAAAGGAACACATGTAGGCTTGGTGTCAGGAAAATTTTTCCTAATAACTAGAAGCAGGGGTATACTGGAGCCAGGTCTAACCATATGGAGAGCTGATTGTTAAATTTTTAGTGTGAACATTTACAGGTTGGAAATCAGCAAATGCTGTAAAGAAAGGCTTCTTTTATTCTTTCCTTGATTATCTAGACTTAAGAAAGTGATGAAGAAAATGTAGATAATGAAGATCAAATGTAAAAGTATGCTGGGTCCTTTTTTGGGGGCTGGGGAAAGATAGGGGAGAGAGATGATTATTAAACATTTACTGACACACCACTGATATAACTACCCAAAAGTGAAAAAGGCTGCCTTAGGAAAGAGTAGGTTCCCTTTCAGAGAGTTTTCAAGCAAAGGCTGAATGGCCGCTTTGGGAGTGTATATGATTCCTGCTCAGGATCAGGTTGCTCTCAGGAGCCTCCGAGCTCCTATTCAGCTCTCGGATTCTTTGATCATATTTTACTTTTTTTCTCACCTGGAACTAACAAATGCCTTGGCTTGGCTTTGCCACAGTGGATATTTAATAAAAGTTCATTGAATTGAACTGAATTTCAATGCAAAAGCAAGGCTCTCTCCTTTTTAAAATTCATCACGAGGAAAAGAAATTTCTCTATGAAGTTATAAGAAACTCACATGAAAGTCAGGAGGAAACTCTTCATTAGATAAAAGGTCCAAGAGGTCCACAACGAAGAAGACATTGCTGCCATCTTGTGGCCCTCATCAATATATCAGAAAGATAGCCCCAGGTTGAAGTTCCTAGAACCTGGATCTGAAAGCTAGGGCTGAAGGGACTTTAGACATCTAGTTCAAACCTTCCTGGTACAGCTGAGGAAACTGAGACTCAGAAGGGTTAAGTTACTTACCCAAGGTCACACAAGGAATAACCATCAGAAGTGGGATTTAATCCCAGATCCTCTGATTCCAAAGCCAGTGAGCCAATCTTTCCACTTTTAATTCCACCTCTCTAAGATTTGGATCCAGGCCTTGCTGATTCCAGCTTCAAGGTTCTGTCCACTCTCCCACCCCAGACTATTGACCATCTGGTGCTTGGGAAGTCTTGAGAGAGAAAAATTGAATGGAAATAGCACCCTTGAAATTTTCTCCAAGGACCTTGCATATGTTACCATTTATTGAATGGATGATTCCTTCCCCTCCACTCTTTCCTTTGGTCATCTCCCTAGAGCTCTGCCTCTTGATGCACCAGGGGTATGAGATCCCCAAATCTAACCACTTCCATTCCTTTGTCGATGGCAGCAGCTGCAACATGTCCTCTTCTCGTCATCTTCTTACCTACCCTTCCCGCCTCAGTATTTTCCACACCACACGTCTCCTCTTTATTCCCCATTTCTTCTTATGTACCTAATAGTGGCCGCTGAATCCTGCCCAGCTTCTATACTATCCCCCAATTACCTGAGAGCCTAGGAGGGGGACGGAAGACTGCCTTTCATGAACCCTTTCATCTGTTGTAGTCCCTGAAAGGGTGGGAGCAAGGGCAGCTCTCCCCCCATCCTGCCCCTACCATCCTGGGAGAAACCAGCAATGGTGATAACTCATGCTTTTCCAACTGCTCCTGCGCAGCTTCCCATTCTATATCACCTGAGCAACCATCATCATCATCATCATCATCATCATCATCATCATCATCATCGTCATCATCATCATTATCGTCATCGTCATCATCATCATCGTCATCGTCATCACCATCATCATCATCGTCATCATCGCCATCATCATCATCATTGCCATCATCATCATCACCATCATCATCATCGTCATCATCACCATCATCATCATCATCGCCATCATCATCATCATCACCATCATCATCATCGCCATCATCGCCATCATCACCATCATCATCATCGCCATCATCATCATCATAGCCATTGTAATAATACAATAGTATTATTATTATAAGAATGGTCACAATGACTGACATTCATACACTATAGCACTTTGAGGTTTGCAAAGCACTTTACACACATCAACTTATTCGAACCTCACAACATCCCCAGGAGATAAGGATTATGAGAATTTTAGTATTTTTATCCTTGTTTTCTGCAGATGAGGAATTTTGTTGTTCTCATTGCATTTGACTCTTTGTGACCCCTTTTAGGGTTTTCTTGACAAAGATACTAAAGTGGTCTGTCATTTCCTTCCCCCTCTCATTTTACAGATGAGAAAACTGAGGCAAAAAGAGTTAAGTGACTTGCCCAGGGTCGCATGGCTAGTAAGTGTCTGAGCCTGGATTTGAACTCAGATCTTTCTGACTCCAGGCCTGGCATTCTATCTGCTGTACCAACCAGCTGCCCTAACGACAACAAAATTCTGCATCTGTGGAATGAGGATAAAAATACTCATAGCACTGGTCCCCAGGGGACGTTGTGAGGCTCAAATGAGAAGATATTTGTAAAATGTTCTGCAAACCTCCAAGTTTTAGATTTTTTACGGTCATTCTACAGAGGAGAAGGCTGAGGCATTAAAAAACTAAGTGACATGGAACAGTATAATGAGTGTTAGATCTTAGAGTCAGTAGTACTGGGTTTGAATCCTGATTCTGCTCCTTACCACCTTTGTGACCAGTATCAAATCATTTAATCTCTTCTCTTGTAAAGTTGTAAAATGAGAGTTTGGGTTGCAAGGCCAGTAAGGTCCCATCTAGCTCTATATTTAAAAAGAGGCATCCCAGGGAGACCTCAGCAAAAGCTGTAGAGACTAAAACAGATGTAAGTGTCAAACGTGTGGCCTAAACGAGGCATACAGCTTGCAACGCTCCAGCATACCAGAAGAAGATTAAAACGTAATTGAAAAAAGTAAAAATACAATACAACATAGATAATATTAATTTGTAGTTTTTTCTATGTTGGTATGTTGCCCACAGGTTTCTGTTTGATATCACTTGATAAAAAGACAGAGTCACTGAAATGCAAAGGAGAGCAACTTTGATAAAAAATAAACATTCCTCAGCCTAGAAGGAGCCTGGGTTCTCCAATTGTATATGAAGAGAACAGCGAGACAGGAATGTTGCTGCAGGGCATAGACTTCATTCATAGCTTTGTCCCTCACCATTCATCTCTACCTTGCCATGACCTGACTGACATCTAAGGAGGAGAAAGTGAGGCTGGTGACTTTGCACGGCCCTCTCTCACTTAAATCCAATTCACTTGCATGTCATGGCATCACCGCCCTGATTTCATGGTCTTCTTCAGGAACAAAGGACAAACAACAACAACCTCATCTGTATAATGTTCCCAAAGGATTATGGGAGATGAAAATGCCTTGAACTGAAACTAATCATCATAAGACAGGGGTTCTTCACCCGGGGTCCACAGATCCTCAAAGGATCCACAGACAGAGTTTAGGGAGGGGCTGTTAATTTGTATGAGAAAAATAATACATTTTTATTTTTACTAATCTAGTGGGAATTTAGCATTTCCTTCCATTATGAATTTTTTGAAAAATTATTCTGAGGAGTCTATAGGCTTCACCAGACTGTCAAAGGGATCCACGATATAAAAAAGGTCAAGAACCTCTTCCTTAAGGCAACATAGAGTGGCTTATGAAGGGGGAGGGCTTTTGAGCCAGGAAGAATGTTCAGTTGGAGCAAGTCCCTCTTCTACTATTTAGAGTTGACCAACAACCTCAGAGCTTAGGAAGTCATAAAGAAGAGGCTTCTTCTAATTCTAAATTAAGGGTTGTTGCTCTAACTGAATAATACCCTACCTCCCCTAACCCAGCCAGTGGCTGAAGATGGAGAGGTTGCAGCTGTCCATTGAAGAGCAAGACTAGGAGACCAACAGATCTACTGATATCATAGAGATTCTATGGCCTTAGAAGAGCCCAGCGGCTAAGCAACCTACTCATGCCAGCCTAACAGCAGCTATTGTACTGTCAGCAAGACAAGTGGCCTGCTCAGCCCCACTCTGGCAACCAGATGCTATCCAGCCCAGAATAGCAGCAGTGGGGTTTGGAGAGGAGTCGGCAGAACCACCAAATAACCTGCTTGACCCTACCTAGTAGCAGATTGGCCTTTCCAGCTGAGACACTGCACCCCTAGCAGGAACAGCTAAACTGACCTATTGGTCCAGTGGAAACTGTGCCTTACAAAGAGCCAGTCCAGCTGAACAACAGTCACTCATAGCAAACTATGTGGAAGCCCACTGGGAAGAGAAAGGTCATCAAGGACTTGCGGCTTCCAAATTGGGACTTGTCTTGGTCACTACAAGGGTGATCATGTGAACAACCACTGTTGTAATTTAAATTCATGCCCACTCTTCTCCTCCTCTTGACTCTAGGTGTGTCTGTGAGGAAAATGTACCCTTGGCGTTGGGGGGGAGGACAGAGGAGAGGGAGGGGAGAGAAAATTTGTAACTCAAAAACTCATGGAACTGAGTGTTGTAAAATAAAAATTAAAAATTAATTAAAAATGCAACATCAAAAAAAAAAGAAAGAAAATGTACCCTTGGTGTTAAGGGAAATGCTTTATAGCTACTATTCTTGCTATTCATTTGAGTAAATGCCTTTGTTAAAGAACTGAATGGAGCTAACAATGGTGGGCTTGCCTATATGTCTCTGCTGTAGGGGAGTTCAGAAGTTCTGAGTTGCACTAGGGCTAAAGTAAATCAGGTAGCAACACCAAGTCTAGCATCAGAATGGTAAGCCCTTGAGAGTTCAGGGCCACCAGACTACCTAAGGGCTACTAGCCCAGGTCAGAAAAATGGAGGTCGGACTGATCAATAATGGAATCAGGTTAACGAATTAACTATTGCACTTTTGTCATCAGGGTGAGTTAGGGAGACTGAGCCTCATTTATTTTTTTTTAAAAAGTCCACTGTCTGATTAAGGGGAAGAACACTTATGGGGGCTCATGAACTAAAGCTGAAGAGGATAGCTACTCATAAGGTCACCCCTAGAATCCTCAGGGTAGCAACAGTCACACCCCCTAGTGGTGTGAGCTAGGTGAGTTAGTCCCAACAGTCCATTTCACTATCATTTTTCCATGGTCAAACAACTATGAGTCAAAGGCAGAATTCAAACCCAGATCTCTCTATTCTATACACTGCTTTTCTGATTATAAGAAAGTGGTATTCACTCTCTTTCAATGTATGTATTCCAGCAAGTGGTAGTGATTCCAAACAAAACTAAAAAAATTCAAATTGTCAAATTTCTGTGAGTTCCCAACATATACTTTGACAGGCATATTGAAGGAATCACTGAGGTGTGTCTGCCTTCTCTCCAGTGAAAGGAAGTCATCATCACCCTTCATCAGTGTCCTAGGAAGCTTCTTCACCCAGGGCTTCTGAGAAGCCTTAAAACTGGGTGGTGGCCTAGCTCTATAGGCCCATTTTCCCACCACTAGTATACACATGTTTCTTAATTTTATGTCACAGAGCAAACTTCTATGACCATTTCTTTGGTCAGGAATTACGAGCTTGGAGATGTCAACAATAGATTTTGTTGCACATAGCTCATAGTTATTCCCATCAGTGCAGCTAGGAAATCAGTCTGCCAATAAAACACTCACTATTTAAAGATTATTGTACTTAGAGCTATGTACCCTAGGAGGCCAAAGCCTGATAGAATTCATGACTCCCTGCTAGTTTCTGAGAGCATTCTTCCATTGGCTGTTAGTACCAGAGATTTGTGTACCCACCTAAAAGAAGTCCATCATAATGTCATGAATTGGCCACTCCTAGAACATTTTCATTCCCTGACCTTCAGAATGGGCCACATCTAGATATGTCCCTTGGCAATTCATTACTTGTATTAATTAGTGTGATTCTGGAATGTATCAGGTCATGTTCAGTCCAGCATTCATAGTAACACCCTGACTTTCATGTTCCAGTGATGAATTAAGGGGCTTACTCCTGTCCCAATGCCTTCTCTTCTTATTCATTAGACATTGATGATCAAGACTAATGTCGTTAAAAAGAGCACAAACTCATAGGATTTGGAACTGAAGCTTTAAAGATCACCAAGTCCAACTTCATCCTTTTATTTTTATTTTTGTTAAATTTTTTGACACCTTTCATTTTTTGAGGTTACAGACATTTCTAGACATGTCCCTCCACACCATCCATGAGTCCTCCCTTGTATAAGGAAAGCCATCTCAATAAAACCAAGCAACACAGTGACTATATAGAACAATTTATGCCAGAGGAGTCAGACACATGGCCCTTGGGCAGAAGCCTGCAATATCCCCAATACTGCCTGAAGTAGATTAAAATGTAATTGGGTAACATTTAACAAAGCAAATAAAAAGACAATAAACCACAGATAGGATTACATTTTATGCAAGTAATATATGGCCCACAGAGATACTTATGTATGGATTAGTGGCCCCCATTTGTATTTGAGTTTTATGCCACTGGCATATGCAACCTTCCACACACATAGTCCCCATCTCTCTACCAAAAGAAAGATAATAGAATCACAGATTTCTAGTTGAAATTGAGTTTAGAGGCCATTTAGTTCAAGCCCTTCATTCTACAAGTGAGGAAATCCAAGGAGGTGGCTTGACTTAACCAACGTCATGTAAGTGGTAAGTGATGGAGCCAAGATCTGACTCCTAATCTGTCACACCTTCTTTACATTTCACCACGGACCTCCTCCTGTCTCCAAATACAGTTTTAAGAGCAGTATTAGGTAAGGCCAAAGATAAGTTTTCTTTGTCCCTAAATCATGCTAGAGAGGCAGCAAGATATAGAAGAAAGAGCACTTGACTCAGAGTTCAAAGATTCACATTTTGTGTTCTGTTGGTACAAGTCACGTAATCTCTCTAAGGCTCAATGTTCAAATCTGAAAAAACTCAACTAATACTTGCCCTATTGAACGCCAGAGGGTCATTTTAAGGCTCAAATGACTTACATTTATAAAGTGCTTGACTTTTGTCTTGTCACCAGACTTCAACGACTCTGGAAAAGAGAGTGAAGCTGATGCCTCTGCTTTACACTCAACTCACTCACAAGTCAAAATATTGCCCGTGATCTCATTGGTCCTCTTGGGGAAAAAAAGACCAACAGTTATGTAAACTTTGTATCACTATATAATAAAAATGACAACTTCCGGTTATTATTATTAGTGATAATAGCTAGCATTTACGTAACACTTTGAAGTTTGTAAATTACTTTACAAATATTGTCTTATTTCATCCTCGCAACACCCCTGGGAAGGAGGTGCTGCTTTATCCTCAATTTACAGATAAGGAAACTGATGCAAACAGAAGTGAAGTGATTTTCCCAGTATCACACAGCTAGTAAGCATCTGAGGACCGATTTAAACTTGTGTCTTCCTGACCCCAGGTTCATTGCTCTATCCACTGGGACACCTAGATGATCACATCATATCCTGGGCATAACCATGGAGTCCCAAAGACTATTCCTGCACAATACATGCTGTGGCAGGTCTTAGCAATCTGGAAAAACTTTGAGTCCATGGGCCCATGTTGCAAGACTGTCCATCCATAGGCCAATCCAGCTAAACTTAGAAAGGCTCATCAAGAAAAGGTTGGCCACCAGCTGATTATTTCTTTTTGTGTCAGAATGACTCATGAAGATCATCTGAGCTATGGTCTTCACTGAAGGACTATCTAGATTGATGACATTTTGTATCCTTGAGGTAATAGAATAAATAACATTAAAAATAAAAATAAGCAAAAATAAAACACAACATACAGAGTTGATAATTATACTTGGATAGGATTAAAAACAAAAAGATGATGTCAGTGTTTTGCTTAGAAGAAAAAGACAATCACTTACTAGGTAAAGTTATGCCAATTTGGCTTCATTTTTCCCATGCACCAAAAATCCAGTTTCTAATTATCTTGAGACTGGAATATTTCTATATTATTTTATTCTGTTCAATCAACAGTATACTCAAATTAGAAAAGTAGCTTATACAAAAAATAACTGATAAATAGTAATGATGTCAATCAAAGGTGTCTTTTCTCATCTCTCCTCCAGGGCCAAAGTGGGTCATTACAATTATTCCACATTCAGCTTTAATTTAGTGTTCTTGTTTGCATTATTGTTAACAGTATATATTTCATTCTAGTTGTGCTTGCTTCACTCTGCATCAGTTCATGCATGTTTCTCTGAATTCTTCATGCCCATTCTTTCTTATAGTGCAATAATATTCCATTATCATAGGATAATAGATTTAAAGCTAGGAGGGGCCGTAGATATGGGCCTGAGCCTCCTTTTTCTTTTACAACTAAGCTCCAGGGAGAATAAGTCACTTACCCAAGGTCACGTGGGCAGTAATGGAAAAATGGAGATTTGAATCTAATTTCTCTGACTCCAAATCCAGGAATCTTTCTATTTTATCATATTGCCTCCTGATTATAGTAATATACCAAAATTTGTTCATCCATCCTCCAAATGAAGGGTACCTACTTTGTTTCTTGTTTTTCTTTTATTACTACAAAAAGCATTGCTAAAAATACTGGTGTATATATATATGTGTGTGTATATGTATATGTATATACATATATGTGTGTGTGTATGTTTATATGTATACTCACATATTTATATATATATATTCTTTCATCCTAGTATCAATCTCCTTGGGGACTATCCCCAGCAATGGTATTAAAGTGTATGAACCATTTAGTGACTTTTTCACATATTTCCAAATTTATTTACAGAATGGCTAGACCATTTCACAACCACGAAGTGCTTAGTAGCGCGTTTATCTTATTTCAACCTTAACTATTTGTGACTTTTGCTATCTTTGTCAATTTCCTGCTTGTGAGGTGAAACATTTATCTTCTCTTGAGTGATTTGGATCACTCTTTCATGTGGTTGTTGATTGTTTGCATTTCATTTTTGATAACGATTCACATCCTTTAGTCACTTGTCTATTAGAAAAATGGATTTTGATCTTACATATTTCTATGAATTCCCTATACAATATGGGTCTCAGAATCTCTTAAAAAATATTTTATGCAAATTTTTCCCTGACATTTGAGGCAACTACTTGAATTGATCTTGTTTTGCAACAGCTTTTTAATTTTATGTAATCAAAAGTGTCTACTGTCTCTTTTAAATCACTTTTATCCCTTGTTTGGTTAATAATTCTCCCCTAAGTCACAGTTGTAATAGATGCCTACTCCCATCTCATTTTTTGGGGATGTGACCTTTTATACGTAGGTTGCATATCTGCTTATGATATAAGACTCTAGAAACATTTTCTGCTGACTTGTTTTCCAGTTTTCCCATCAGTTCTTGCTGGAAAGGGACATTTCCCCACTAGTAAAATATGTTCTTGAGTTATTGAACGCAGGGCTACTGTATTCAATTGCTTTAGATTTCTACTTACCCAGTCTATTCCACTGGTTTATCTAAATAGAAAAAAAATTTTAATCAGTACCAAGTAGTTTTAATTATCATTGCTCTATTATATAGTTTGAAGTCTGGAAGAACTATGCCTCCTTCATTTCAACTGTTTTTCATAATTTCCCTTGAGATTCTTGACCTTTTGTTCCTCAAATGAATTTCAGCTCCCTCATTTTATAGTTAATGAAACTGAGGCCCAGAGAAAGGGGATTTAGGAATGAGCTCATGTAGCCATCTCATTTTGCAGATGAGGAAAAGAAGGCCAAGATAAATTAAGAGACTTGTCCAAAATCACAGTCAGTGAGTGGTAGAGCCAGGACCAGACCTCGGGTCCTTTGACTTTGAACCGTAAGGAGCAAGGGCTTGCCAGAATTCTGCTGTAGATGTTGACATGTCAGAGTGGGAGCCAAGGGGTGGGGGAGTGGAGGGGACAGATCCTCCCTCCAAGAGCCTGTGTGCTAGAGTTACATGGACTTTGTACCTTTCTATTGCTTTCCCGCTGAGGTAAGGCAGAATGCCTCAGCCCTCTGAACTCATGGCCTGGCCTGGGGACCATGCAGGATATCCAGGATTATAGTAGGGAAGGTAGATGCTTGTTAGTGGGATTGACATCCACTCTCCTTTCGTTCTCAATACCCTAGCCCTAGCCCTTCATAGTTCCTATCCTCAAGACCCTAATTCAAACAAGAAGAAATTATAAAGAAAACTGCTATAAGAAAGGCCCTAAAATAGCTTTTAGGAATTCATAGAAGAAACCACTAAACAAAATGGAATAGTATACAATGCAGAGCTGCTAAAACAAAGTAATTCTCTTACAAATCATGAGGTCCCTTTCAGTTCTAAATCAAGGGTCCTCTGCCCTTTAATTCCATTGTTATTACAGTCAAGTGGAAAAGCTGCTGGACCTATAGGAAAACCAGAGGACCTGATTTCCAAACAGAACTGTCATTTCCTTGGTTAAGTCTCTTCACCTGCCTGGGTCTGAATTTCCTCATCTCTAAAACAAGAGTGATGGACTAGTTGACCTTGAAGATCCCTTCCATCTCTAAATCTCTTACATTCCTTTATTTTCATCTAGTCCAAACTCATTTTACAGTTTAGGAAACTGAGGCCCAAAGAGATTAAGCAACTTTGCCCAATGTCACAAGGGGTTGTAAATGGTAGAGACAGAATTGGAATGCAGTTTCCTTGATTATGAATTCATAACTTTGCCAAGCTCCCTATTTTGGGGGTGTTTTCTTGAAATGCAACGTTCATGGTTTTTTTTTTTCTAAATTTTCAGGGATGTCATTATGTATTTGTTTTTTAGAGGTAATCAAGGTTAAGTGATTTGCCCAGGGTCACATAGCTAATAAGTATCTGAGGCCAGATTTGAAATCAGGTCCTCCTCACTCCAGGGCCAGTGCTCATTATTTAACCATCTAGTTGCTCCTATGTCATTAATTATTAAATTGCTTCCTTCAGTTCCCACTTTCTACAGGAAGCCTTTCCGCATTCATCTTCATTCTGATGCCTTCCTCCTGCTGATTATTTCCAGGGTATCCTGTTTATAGGTTTTCTGTATATAGTTGTTTACATATTGTCTCCCCATTAGATTCTAAGCTCCTTGAGGACAGGGATTGCCTTTTACCTTTCTTTGTATCCCCAGCACTTAACACAATGCCAAGCACATAGTAGGCACTTGACAAATGTTTACTGAATGACTAACTGCTCATAGAAACCTAGCTTTCTCCTGAAAACATACAATCTCTTGGCTCCTTCTAGGCTGGCTATTCTTTCTCTCACGGGCACACAGGGGCAGGAGGAAGAGCTGGGATCCTCCTTGCTCCTCCCCCCTCTGCCACCATCACTCAGTAACCGACTCCCTCCTTTATAGTTCATTACATTTTGTCCACACCCTTGTTACTGTCATCCAGAAACCTGTGGGTCGCAGTTCCTCCCTACCCCACAACTAGGTCAGCGGGGTTGCACAGTGGATAGAGGGCCTTACTTCCAAATAGCAATCGTGATCATAAAATTGTAGAATTTTAAAGCTGGAAGAAACCTCAGAGATCCTCTAGTTACGGTATCTGTGAACTTTAAAACTCAGTTATCTGAGTTCATATCTGGCCTCAGACACTTACTGGCTGTATGACCCTGAGCAAGTCACTTAGCTTTGTTTGCCTCAGTTTCCTAATCTGTAAAATGAGCTAGAGAAAGAAGTGGCAAGCTACTCCAGTGTCTCTGCCAAGAAAACCACAAATGGGGTTGCAAAGAACCAAACACAACTGGAAAAAGACTGAACAATAACACTCCACAACAAATTCAGTATCTGACTCAAAGTCTTCCTCTCTGTCCCTCAACCCCTTCCATCTTCAAACACCCCAGCCTCCTAGATGCTAATTCTCTTCCACTTCCATGACCTCTGTGTCTAGTCTATCTCCATCACACACTGGAATGGTCATAAATTAGTCTCCTCCTTCACCTCCCTACTTTCTGGAATTCCTCATTTTGCCTCCATCCTGACTACCTAGGTCAGGGCTTTTCATTCTGTGCCTTTAAGCTTTCCATAATGTTTAAGGCTGCTTCTCTATTTTTCCACAACATTTCTGCTCTAGGCATTAAGATCTCTCTTTGCCAAATATAGTAACCACTTTGGTGAGTCAGTTCAGATGCCTGTGGATTAATAAAATGCTTATTAATTGATCCTGTAGAGCTTTTGTCATAGAATCATAGTTTTGCATATGGAAAAGACCTCAGAGGCAATTGAGTTCAATCCTTAGAGGCCATTATGTCCAACTCTCTCTTTTTACAGTTGAGGAAAGTAAGACTAGTAGAGTGTTAAGTGACTTGCCCAATGTCACAAGGCGGTAATTGGCAAAGTCAGGATTTGAACCCAAATCTTCCAACCTGAAGTTGAATGTTCTTTTCACTGCACAAAGAGGAAGGGTATATGGTCCAATGGCAGTAACCAATAATTAAAAGAGGAAAATGGAGGAAGGTGAAATGAGTTTAGATCATCCTGAGATGTGAGATGGCATACTACCTCATCCTGGGCTCAAATATAAGGCTTCTGTTCTAGAAATCTACTCAGTCATCAGAAATCACTGACTTCCAAGCAAGTCTGGGAACTTTGAGACATGTGACTAATTGCAAAGTCAACATTTGATGACCACCAGAGGGAAAATCTGCCAGAAGAAACCATAGTTGGAGAGATGCCTGAAAGCTATGCATCCTTCTTCAAGCAGTCTGGTTTTGTTTTGTGTGACAATGTCAATTCTACAGCTCCGCAGAAGAAATTAGGCTCAGTCTCAATTTTCATCTCAGCAATGTCAGTTTCTATACTCATAGATGTGGCCACTTTACCCTGGGGTACTTGATTTGCAGTCCCAAGGGAGGGGCTATGAGAACTGACTCTGCATTAGCAATGATGACTGTGTACACTGGATCTGTTTAAAATATCCCTGGATGAGTTTCAAGATTATTCAGCCTTGAAAGGTCTCATTTTCCCCATCACTAGATTTACAGGCACTACCAACCGGAGAAGGGGGGAAAATTAAAAAAAACCAACAACCAGCAAATGAACAGAAACAGCAGAAAGATATTATAGGATTATCTTCCACCAAGGACAGTGGGTCCGCATGACAGGTATCTTATGTCAAGACTTTCCTCCACTGCTGTAAAATTCCATTTCTACCTTGATTGGGAGGAAAAGACATTCCAAAATCTACTCAGAATTAAGCCTCCTTACAGAAAAACAAAAACACTTTGTTCATTGTAGACAAATGGCTGTTAAGAGGAATATATGAAAGAATCCCATAAAAATGCAAGCTGAAACAAAATGAAAAACACCAAATGCTTGTTGGTTAGCCATGAGAGGAATGGTCCAGCAGCTGCTAACTATGTACTTGAACAATGAGAAAGGCATCTTGGGTAAAGCTATTGATAAAGAGAAGCTCTTCCACAATCCCACTGGGAGCCACACTGCGGGTGTGAAGCATTTGTCACAGAGATGGCATTTGGACCTCAGACCTTTGTTAGGTTGTCAATCCCTGTGAACTCCATCATATTATATGAATCCCTTGAAAACTCAATGCCAAATGAATGAGTTTAGACAATTGTCCTATCTAACGTCCAGTGCCAGGATGGACTGCAAACAAACCTGTGGAGTCTAACTTTGATGCCACCACACCTCCCCCTATCATTTTATCTTTGACCTCTTTCACCCAGAACCCCTGCTTCCCCAGGGCCTTACTCCCAAATAGCAATCATAATCATAAAATCATAGAATTTTGAAGCCGGAAGAAACCTCAGAGATCCTCTAGTTATGGTATCTGAGAACTTGAAATGTGTATGTGTATGTGTAACTGTCACAATATCATCCTATGTATTTATTTTATGCATTTTAAAATATTCTGAGGAGTCTATAGGCTTCACCATACTGCCAAAGGGAAGCATGATACAAGAAAGGTTAAGTCCAACCCTATCAGTTTACAGAGGAAGAAACCAAGTGTCAGAGAGCTTAAGTGATTTCTCCAAGTCTACACACGCAGTAAGTAGCAATCAGAATTTTTTCCACTGCCAAGCTCTTTCCATGTATATATATATATATATATATATATATATAGCTTTTATAAGTGACCTGAAGCATCCTAATCATCCCCCAAACTTTCCTGAATTCTAAGGAGACAATAACAATTCCTGGTAATGAAATTCTAAATTAAAATTGCAACTCACATACTACTTTTAGATAAATATGGTTTTACCAATTTTTAATTTTCATTTTTCTGTGCTTTGAGTAGTTCAGTGGAGCTTCTCATTTAATTAATGTGTACAGAACATTCTTTCCTGTCCGTTTTATTGAGATTTCTGTAAGTGGAGGCAGAGTGATGAAGGGCTAAATTAGAAATAAGAAAAATAATAGACTCTAGTGCTGGGCCCAGCTGTTAGGTAGCAACGTGACTCTGACCTATTCATTTAACCTCTCAGTTCGCTAATCTACAAAATGAAAAAGCTAGACAAGATGAACTCTGAGGTTCCTTCCAGTTTTAAAATTCTGTGCCTTAAAAGATGACTTTACAATTTTAAATTATTTTAGAACCTTGTTATGTTTACTTTTCAAATATCATTTTGGTCAAATATATTTCTTTGATACCGAGTCATAGAATCATAGGAAGTGATCTTTGAAATCACCTAATCCAATTCCCTTGTGTTATAGAGGAGAAAACTCAAACCCAAGGAGATATGTCTTGTCCATGATCAAAGAGGTAACCAACAGCAGAGCCAAGATATTAACTTGGGTACTCTATCTTCCAATGGACTTATGCTCTTTCAACTATACCCAAGAATCAAAGTGCCACCGAACCCCTGAGTTGAAAGAGAAATCAGAGACCTTCTGTACTGTTCAATCTGCTTATTCCAGTACCAATCAATAATATTAAAAAAATGTTCCCTACAACACACTTGACAAGTAGTCATCCAACCTCTGTTTGGAGAATTTGTGCATAAAGGGGACTTATCTTCTCCTGAGGTGGCCCATTATACTTTGGGATGGTTCCATTTGGAGGTTTTTTCTTATATCGAGACTAAATTTCCACTACTTCCATCCATTGCTCCTACTTCTGTTCTTTGGAGAGACCAAGTCTAAACTTTCTTCCATGTGAAAGCCCTTCAAATACTTGAAGAAGGCTCCCACCACTTTTCTTTTGGGGGGGTGGTAAATTTATTTAATTTGTTTAATATATTTAGTTTTCAGCATTGATTCTCACAAGAGTTTGAATTACAAATTTTCTCCCCATTTCTACCCTCCGCCCACTCCAAGATGGCATATATTCTGGTTGTCCTGTTCCCCAGTCAGCCCTCCCTTCTGTCACCCCACTCCCTTCTCATTCCCTTTTCCTTACTTTCTTGTAGGGCAAGATATATTTCTATTCCCCATTGCCTGTGTATCTTATTTCCTAGTTGCATGCAAAAACTTTTTTTTGAACATCTGTTTTTAAAACTTTGAGTTCCAAATCCTCTCCCCTCTTCCCTCCCCACCCACCCTCCCTAAGAAGGCAAGCAATTCAACATAGGCCACATGTGTATCATTATGTAAAACCCTTCCACAATACTCATGTTGTAAAAGACTAACTATATTTTGCTCCTTCCTATCCTATCCCCCTTTATTGAATTTTCTCCCTTGAGCCTGTCCCTTTTCAAAAGTGTTTGTTTTTTGATTACCTCCTCCCCCATCTGCGCTCCCTTCTATCATCGCCCCTTTTTTATCTTCTTCCTCCTTCTTTCCTGTGGGGTAAGATACCCAATTGAGCATGTATGTTATTCCCTCCTCAGGTCAAATCTGATGAGAGCAAGATTCACTCATTCCCCCTCACCTGCCCCCTCTTCCCTTCCTACAGAACTGCTTTTTCTTGCCACTTTTATGTGAGATAATTTACCACATTCTATCTCTCCCTTTCTCCCTCTCTCAATATATTCCTCTCTCATCCCTTAATTTGATTTTATTTTTTAGATATACATATAGATATATATATACACACACACACATATGTGTGTGTGTATGTATATTCCCTTCAACTACCCTAATACTAAGGTCTCATGAATCATACACATCATCTTTCCATGTGGGAATGTAAACAAAACAGTTCAACTTTAGTAAGTCCCTTGTGATTTCACTTTCTTGTTTACCTTTTCATGCTTTTCTTGATTCTTGTGTTTGAAAGTCAAATTTTCTATTCAGCTCTGGTTTTTTCACTGAGAAAGCTTGAAAGTCCTCTATTTTATTGAAAATCCATGTTTTGCCTTGGAGCATGATACTCAGTTTTGCTGGGTAGGTGATTCTTGGTTTTAATCCTAGCTCCTTTGACCTCTGGAATATCATATTCCAAGCCCTTTGATCCCTTAATGTAGAAGCTGCTAGATCTTGGATTATTCTGATTATGTTTCCACAATACTCAAACTGTTTCTTTCTGGCTGCTTGTAGTATTTTCTCCTTGATCTGGGAGCTCTGGAATTTGGTGACAATATTCCTAGGAGTTTTCTTTTTGGGATCTTTTTCAGGGGGTGATCGGTGGATTCTTTCAATTTCTACTTTACCCTCTGGCTCTAGAATATCAGGGCAGTTTTGCTTGATAATTTCTTGAAAGATGATATCTAGGCTCTTTTTTTGATCATGGGTTTCAGGTAGTTCAATAATTTTTAAATTATCTTTCCCGGATCTATTTTCCAAGTCAGTGGTTTTTCCAATGACATATTTCACATTGTCTTCCATGTTTTCATTCCTTTGGTTCTGTTTTATAATATCTTGATTTCCCATAAAGTCACTAGCTTCCACTTGCTCCAATCTAATTTTTAAGTGTTATTTTCTTCAGTGGTCTTTTGGACCTCCTTTTCCATTTGGCTAATTCTGCCTTTCAAGGCATTCTTCTCCTCATTGGCTTTTTGGAGTTCTTTTGCCATTTGAGTTAGTCTGTTTTTTAAGGTGTTTTCTTCTGTATTTTTTGGGTCTCCTTTAGCAAGTCATTGACTTCTTTTTCATGGTTTTCTTGCATCATTCTCATTTCTCTTCCCAATTTTTCCTCTATTTCTCTAACTTGCTTTTCCAAATCCTTTTTGAGCTCTTCCATGGCCTGGGACCAGTTCATGTTTTTCTTGGAGGCATTTGTTGTAGGCTCTTTGACTTTATTGACTTCTTCTGGCTGTATGTTTTGGTCTTCTTTGTCACCAAAGAAAGATTCCAAAGTTTGAGTCTTAATCTGAGTCCATTTTCACTGCCTGGCCATGTTCCCAGCCAACTACTTGACCCTTAAGTTTTTCATCCAGGGTACGACTGCTTGTAGAGTAGAGAGTACTTTGTTTCAAGCTTAAGGGCTGTGCTGTTGCTTTCAGAGCTATTTCTATACAGCCAGCTCTGCCACACCAGTGCTTCTCCTCACCCAAGAACCACCAACCTAGACCTGACTCAGATCTTAAGCAGGTTCTGCACTCCCACTCTGATCTGCCACTTAATTCCTCCCATCAGGTGGGCCTGGGGCCAGAAGCAACTGCAGCTGTCGTTCTGTAGCTGCATCACCTCAGCTGCCCCCGGCACGTTGGCCAAACTGGGAACTTCTTTCACTCTGTCTCCAGCAGCTTTTCCCACTAACCTTCTCTGTTATCTTTAGTGTTTGTGGATTGAGAAGTCTGGTAACTGCCACAGCTCACTGATTCAGGATGCTAGGACCTGTTCTGCTGGGCTCCTGGTCTGGTTGGTCCAGGCACAGCTCACACTGGGCTCTGCTCCACTCTGCTCCCAGTTCTGTATAATAAACCTCACCCAGTGACCATCCAGGCTGTCCTGGGCTGGAGCCCTGCTTCCCTCTGCTATTTTGTGGGTTCTGCAGTTCTAGAATTTGTTCAAAGCCATTTTTGCAGGTTTTTGGAGGGACCTGGCGGGGAGCTCACGCAAATCTCAGCTTTCCGGCCACCATCTTGACTCTGCCACCCACTAAACCTTTTCTCTGAGTCCACCATATCTAGTTCTTTTGACCAATCCTCATATGACATGAACTCAAGGCCCTCCACCATCCCAGTTGCCTTCCTCTGGACACTCTCCAGCATATCACCATGCTGCCTGTCTTTCCACATTATAATACTGTTTCTTTAGGGGAAATATAATCTTCCTTATGACGATCTGCTTTAGGCCATGATTTCCAGGAACGTATTAGAGCAACAAAAGGGAAACCACCTGTACAATTTGTCTTTTTCATCCCCACCTCCCTTTCGTTTGTTGAGAGAATGAGTTAATGAATAAACTAGTTATGTTCCAAGGTCTTATTGTTAGCTATCCTCTCTTGCTATAGGTGTTAGGTATGACTCATTGTTGACATGGAGGAAACAGAGAAAGCAGGTGTATGTCTTTCAGCAGTGCTTCATAATAAACCTTTAGTTTAATATGAAACTCAATGACCCATTAGTGCTACAATTTATGTGCCAGGTCCCCAAATGATCTGCTGACATTTAAAATTTGGCTTCCTATGACTTTTTCTTTCAGTCCATCACTGAACCATGTGCTGCCTCATAAGATAGTTCAATGACAGGCTTCAAATCCATATTGGCAATGAAAACTTCTGCCTAAATCCCTGGGATCCTCATCAGCCAATCAACAAGTATCTATTATGCACCTTTTGTGCACCAGGTATTGGGGATACAAAGACACAAATGGCCTCAAGGAGTTTAAATTGTTTCTGGGGGAACAGCACATACACATATAAAGTGCATGTATCCAGGTGTAAAAGCATAAACAAATTAATTGGGGGAAAAGGGGAGAGACTAACAGCTGGGAAATGATGGACAGGGCTCATGGAAGAGGAGGTACTTGAACTTTGAATGCAGCTGAAGACTCTAAGGACTTTAAGACACAGAGGTAGTGAGGGAATTCATCCAAAGCATTGGGAACAACTTGTGCAAAGGAATGATGGAGATGGAGATGAGAGATAGAATGCCCTACTCAAAGACCACTGACTGCAATTTCCTAAAGAAGAGGCCATTTTTCAGATCATCCACCACGTATTTCTTTTGTCTATTCCATGAATAAAACAATCCAAAAAATGTTTACTCCATAGGACTGTCAGTAAAATGTTTAGGTTATTAAGACCAGAAGCTGTTCTGAGAGAAGAGTTCAGAAAGAATCAGTGAACTGGCACAAAAGCATTAGAAGCAGCATCATTTTCTGTTTTTTCTCCATGATGATTAACATAATATAAACATATTCAGCTTTTTCGTTCTTTCATCTTTCAGCCAACACAGATCCACATAACAACAGAATCAATTGTCCTTTTCTCTCCATTCCTATCTACATCTAAACAACTGGACCAAGGCTTACATCCCTAAGTTTTCTGTTTTCTAGTTACTCATAGTCCCATAGGCTCCAGTCTGCAAGTTATATAGTTCCTACATTGCCTATCATGACCCAATGAAAAACTCTTCCTACAGTTCATTGCCTCCAATATATTCATCTTTTAGATTAGTCCTGGTACAGCATCTGCAAAACACATTACTGAAATCAGGATTTAGGTCCCTATATGCGAAGGTGGGCGAGGAAATTAGTGACTATGCCCCATCTGTCAGGTAGGAAAAATGATTAGGTACCTTCCACGGGTTGTCAATGCTGAAGCTACAAGTTGTCCTTTCTCTAGCAAGCAGTTGTTCACCTTCTCTTGGCCCCAGCTCTTCTAGAGAATGTTAAACATTCATTTCCATATAATATTTTTTAACCCAATCACAAAGTTAGTTCATTATTTTACAACCCCACCCCCACTTAGAGAGTATTCCAGCAAAATCTCCAATATATAAGGTTTAGCTCATGTTTCATTTCCCACCAATTCTTTTCTTTAAGTTTTTATTGATTTTTTTAACATTGTCATAATTTTTTCCCAGTATTCCTTCCCTCTACCTTTCAGAGAGCCATCTCATATAACAAATAATGTTTTAAAGACAAAATAAGGAAAAAGGAGAGGAAAAAATTAGCATAACCAATCAATACATAAAAAAGTCCAAAAACAGGTGTAATGTACAATACTGGTACCCCCAGCTTCCATGGTAGTATTCTCTTATAACTCTTCTTTCAAGTCATGCTTGAGCTTTAAAATTTTATAATATCCCACTTATTCTTAACTCCTTTTCCATCCCTGGTGACCCACAAGGAAACACCTTCACAATATGGTTTAGAAATGTGCCTTGTGCAAATTGTCATGAGCTTAATTATATGGCCAAATTTCTTGTGTTGTACCAAATATTAGTTGGATAAAGTCAAAATATCTTTACCACAAGAATTAGATAATAAAACACAGTGTAATGGGAGACTAGTATATGTACAGAATGTATCAGCATACTTAGCTGATACAAATGCCCCTGATGGAAGAGTCTGGAGGACCCATTTTCAGGATGTGATGACATGTAATGTGGTGACATTGTGTAACTGGTTCTGGTCTGCTAAATTGTTGTTGTTTGTCTTTTGTTCTCAAAGAGGACCGATGATATCAGGAAGGTTATGTCTTGACTTGTAAGTGAATTGGTGTAACAGCAACCACACTGGCACACCCGGGATAGCTGCTAGCACAGATTCTTTGATCTGCTTTTCTAAAGAAAAGCAACCTTAAATGTGTCAACAATCTTACTTTAATTAAACATATATATCATTCACTTAGTTCAGGGGAAAAGTCAGCATTCCAAACTTCAGAGAAAATACAAACAGAGATTACAAGCAGAAATTACAAGAAGAGAAAATAGCACAGATCGACAGACAGATCCAACTGTACATACATTGTTATCAGAAAAAGAAGCATCAACATCTGGGTTTTCAAAGCCAGGGGGAGGGGGCTTCTTAACAGCTACCCAGAGTTTCATCTGGCCAAATCACATGAACACTCTTCCAATGAGTGAGCCCCAAAGCAAAATACTAACCTTATAGTATATATACACTTCTCAGAGCCAGAGGGCATCACAACTTCTCAGACTCAATGCCTAATTAGAAATTAGCAAAAGATGTGAGCCTCCCCTAATCAAGCTTCCCTTAATGGGCTCCACCTGAGGCCTACTAATGATATGAAAGTGGTGGGCCCAATACTAGGAAGAAACTGTGTCTGAGCCCACTGTTCCCAAAGAATGAAGGGTTTATGGGAGAGAGTGTACCCCACTAAAGTGTTGGGGAGAAATGTTTATACTTTTGTTCTTGTTATATCTTCAGATTCTTACCAACCTTAATCACTGAATGGGCATTGCCTCAGTCAAACTGAGACCTGTTAAAAAAAAACCTTATCTTAAAAGACCAAAGTCTCCCACTGCATACTGGGTCATCTCCAGTAGTCCTGATCTATATCTGGCCACTAGACCCAGATGGCTCCAGAGGAGAGAGTGAGGCTGGTGATTTTGCACAGCCCTACATTTACTTAAATCCAATTCACTTGCATGTCATGACATCGTCTCCCTTATGTCATGATCCTTTTAAGAATGAAGGACAAACAACATCATTGGATTAAACATCCCTTTGTAAAAGCTAATTGATGTCCAATGGCTAAGTAGAACTGGGGTGCTATAGTCACTGGGACCTAACAATGAGGATAATGTACCTGGCAGGGGCCCAAGCTGATGGCCTTAGGGAAGAGTCAGCCCCAACCCCTCTGGCTCCTTCTAGAACCCCGAATGGCAAGTGTAGACTGCCTGGCTCAAGTAATACAAAGCTGGAGATTATTCCCTACAACAGTATTGAGATTTCCCCGTCAGCTGTGAGCTGCTTAGATAACAGATCAGGTATCCAGGCCCAGTTATGCCAATGACTAGGTTCACAAATTTATTCTCATGAGGAACCCAACACCCCAAGAAGCCCTTGGCAGAGGAGTGCTCTCATTCCTTCCCCACCCCCAACATCACAGCCATAGAATGTGGAATATACCGTCTTACTATACCTCGCTTGGTCTGTAAGCAGGTCAGCCAAACAGTTGGGGTCAGGAGCTCTCTGAACCTTCTCTCCAGAATTACCACTCAGCAATTAGTCATGAAGTCTGCTCTTCTTCTCAGGTGGAGATCCGGCAGGTCTGTCTCATATCTCCAAGTGACTCGGGCAGCCAAGTCTGCCACTCACTCTTTCTTTCTTTCGCCTCACCCCTCCCCCCCAACCATGCCCAAGAGATAAGAAGTCCCATATCATGGTAATGCTATTGGATGATAGCTTTCAGTTTGGCTGTCCTGTCTATCTTTTTAAAGACCCCGTTCAGTTCATTAATTCACAGCCTGTTTAGAGGCAGTTAGGCCACGTGTCGGATAGAGAGCAGGAGTTAAAATTCAGAAGGGTCCCGCTTCAGACACTTACTAGCCGCTGTGTGACCCTGGGCCAGCCACAGCCTTCCTTAGCCTACCTCATGGCTGAACAGTTAGGTGGTACAGTGGATAGAGTTCTTGACCTAGAGTCAGGAAGGCCCATTTTCTTGGGTTCAAATCTGGCCTCGGCCAGACCTTGCGCAAGTCACCTAACCCTGTTTGCCTCTGTTTCCTCATGTGTCAAATGATCCGGAGAAGGGAATGGCAAACTACCCCAGTGTCTTTGCTAAAGAAAATGCCAAATAGGGTCTCTAAGAGTGGGACAAGACTGAACCAAATGAATAGCAATCAAAAAAACCTCACAGGATAATGTTGAGTATCCAATGAGATGACGTACAAGTACTTTGCTAACCTTAGAATGCTATATAAGTGTTACCTATTAGTCTTTCTACTCTAAGTCATTGACTATTCAGGTCTGAGCCGAAACAAGAGAAATGAAAGCTAAAAGGATCATTATCTTTGTGGGTAAACCCTGGGGCCGTGTGCTAAAAGCTCCTTTCTTCTGACCTGGAGCCTGGAGCAACCTCCCACAGGTGCCCATTAGGCCCATTGGGAAAGTGTTTCCATTCCAAATTCTGCATGGTCGGAACCGCTGGGGCCAGCTAATCTATTCTGCCACAACCTACAGGTGTTGTTAGAATGAGGAGGGAGGAGGAAACCCTGAGTAGGTGATTCTAGAGCGCAATACTCCAGCTCCTAAGAGACAGGAAACATCTAATAATAATAGCTAATATTTATATTGAGAACTAGATGGCAGAGTGGACAGGGTACTGGGCCTGAAGTCAGAAAGAGTCGTCTTCGTGAGTACGAATCTAGCCTCTGACACTTACCAGCTGTATGACCCTGGGCAAGTCACCCATTTAACCCTGTTTGACTCAGTTTCCTCAACTATCAAATGAGCTGGAGAAGGAAATGACGAACCACTCCAGTAACTTCGCCAAGAAAACACCAAATGGGGTCATGGAGAGTCGAACGTGACTGACTAATAATATTTAGATAGCACTTCCTATGTGCCAGTTACTGTGGTAAGCACTTTACAATTATTATCTCATCTGATCCTCAAATAATCTTGGGAAGTAAGCGCTATTATTAACTCTATTTTACAGTTGAGGAAATGGAGGCAAATAGAGGTTAAGAGACTTGCCTAAGGTTGCAGATCTAATAGTTGTCTGAGGTCAGATTTGAACTCAGGTCTCCCTGACTCTAGGCCCAGCATTCTATCCACTGTGTCACTTCATTGCCCAGCAGCTAAGCAGAAGAGCCTTGAAAGAGGTTCTAAACCTAGGGTCCACAGAAGCTGGCTCCATTTATAGATTCCAGAGGCTCCATGAACTTGGAGAAGAAAAAATTACATCTTTATTTTCATTAACATCTAACTGAACTTTAGTATTTCCTTCTATTATTAATTTTTTAAAGAAACTTCTTCTGAGAAGGGGTCCATAGCCTTCACTGGACAGCCAAATGGGTCCATGAGTCAAAAAACAGTTAAGAATCTTTGCTTTAAAGGAAGGAAAACTTCTGATTTGGGGAGTCTGAATTGGATGCTGTAAGAGACGTGCCATATTCTGCCATTTAGGCAAGGACGCCATTGTCCTTTAAGGAGATAACTCTGCCTGGCTCTACTACAAGGCCCAGGATAGTTCTCCACTGCTCAAGAATCTAGGAACCAATAAGACTCAGTCAAACTCTCCAGCCCTGAATTCTGCCTCTAACCCTGGTACTCAAGGTTTGTTGTAGATGAATAATGACTATCTTTAACATCAGTCTCAAAAGGTTAAGAGTGTATCTTCAAATGTTCCAGTTTTCCTGTTTTTAAAATGGTTCCAATTTGGGATTTGGGGAACTATCTTAACATAGGTAGAGAACTGACACTGGACAGGAAATAAAGGATGAGGTAAGAACTTTCCCAATTCTCCATATGCCTCTGCTAGGCATTAAGAGAGATTGGATACTATCTGTGGTACCTCCTAAGGAAATTCATTAAGCCACTGGCATAAGTAAGCTGAAATAGGAGAAAAGCTTTGTCCTTTTCTAAGTGCAAAATCTCCTAGAGTATAGCATGAGTAAAACCATCTCTTTTAAACAGGATCTGGAGCCAGATGAATGTGGTTCCAATCCCTGCTCTGCCACTAATTAGCTATGAATTTAAGCAAATCATTTAACCTGACAAGGATAAATGTTGAATGTGGGTGCTGAACCAGATGACTTCTCAGGTTCTTTTCAGTTCTAAATCTCTACCATTCTGTGTTCAGTCTTTTCCATTTAAAAAATTCATGGTCAGTATTATGGAAATGTTTTGCATGACTACACATGTATTATCTGTATTGAATTGCTTACCTTTTCAATGGGGGTGTGAGGGGGTAGGGAGGGAGGAAGAGAGAGAATTTGGTTCTAAAAGTTTTAAAAACAAAAGTTCAAAATTGTTTTTACATGTAACTGGGGGAAAATAAAATATTAAATAAAAATTTTAATGTGAAAAAATTCATAGTATCACAAAGAGGGTTGGGATAGAAGGAATTATCTAGAGGACAATCTTGAAATTGTGAAAATCTAAATTTCCCTGTATATGATTTCTGTAAATAATAGGAAGCTTTCATGGAGCCTCTAGGTCAGAGTGGTTCTCATAGTCTGGGAATATCCCAACAACTCTTTTTTTTGAGACAGTTGGAGTTAAGTGACTTGTTCAGGGTCACAAAGCTAGTATCTCAGGCTAGATTTAAACTCAGGTCCTCCAGGGCCAGTGCTCTATCCACTGCACACCTAGCTGTCCCTCAACAATTTTTAAAATGAAGAGTTTCACTGCAAGGATGAATAGAGACAGCATCTGATAAAGAAGAAAAACAGGGGGATTCAAAAATATAACGAATGCATTGGGTTGGATTTGTGATGCTCTTTTACAAGTGAAAAAAAACTACAGACAATCAAGAATGTTAGTGACATAAAGGACCTGAGAAATCACCTAGCCCAACACCCTCATTTCATGGAGTTGAAAATTAAGGACCAGAGAGATTCATGAATCTATTCATTCAACAGACACTGAGTATCCATTATGTTTTGGGCAGTAAATAAGTCAATTACCTTGCCTAATGTCTAGGGTCTTCCTCAAAAGGGGAAAGACACTCAATGTACAACATGAGGCAGGTTGTCAGGTATGGGACAGGGAGTTTCCTTATCTGAGGGTTCCCTACACCAATGAATTAACAGGTCCCAGCTCCATCCAGTCTCCTAGTGAAACGAAATGGGACTTTGGGTATTCTATGTGACCACACTGAAGGAGCTTGTCTTTTCTTCAGGCTGGTTTTCTTAACCAGTTTAGTGGTAATAGGGGAGGGGGAACAATTAGACAAGGAGGAGAGAGGAAAAGGAAAGAGGCTAAATGTGGAGGAATGAAGACCAGAACACAGGAAAAAGGGACAGATAAACTTTCTCTACTCTTTCCTTAGAGGAAAAGGAACCCCTACCATTTGTTTATCAGTGATGCCTTAAATAGCTACTTTCTCTTAAAGGCAGGATAACTGTCAACATTAAAGATGTGAAGAAAATTATCCAAGTTGTTAAGCAAAAACAAAACTTTAGTGATGGCAAATACTATCTCTTGGGGACCCATTGATGTACCTGTTGTATCTACCTAGAAGAATGCAAGCTCCCAAAGGGCAAGGACTGCTTTCTTTTTCTCTTCGTAATTAGCACCTTGTCCATGGACCTTTAATTAAATTTAAAATCAATAGCTAAATTATTCAATTATCTTTGAAACCAATTATTAAATTAAAAAATGAAGTATATTAGACCAACAAAAATATTCCATGTTTTTCTTTTGGCATCTATTAATTTAATAACTTTTCTGTTTTCCTCACAAACCACAATCCATTACAAAACTTCCTTTCAATTGTCCTTCCTTTGTGACTTTGCAGCTCTCATTGTGATCCATTTGTCAGTGAACAACAAGCACTCTTCTGGGTATTTCTGAAAAGCAAATTATCTGGTTAAAGATACAAATGGAGCTGGTTAAACTTTTAGAATCCAGGATTTGGTCTTGCATTTTCAAATGGCTCTAAAATGAAAGCTTTTGGTTAATTGATTCCAGGAATTGTTTCAAGCATGGAGTATTGCAATAATTATCCCTCTGGTGATGGAATGAATAAATATAAAGAGAATAAATACAAATAAATACAAAGGAAATTAAAATAAGGGATGGTTTGAGAGGGAGAACTTTGGCCATTGAGGGGATCAGAGAGAGCTTCATGTAGAAAGTGGTTCGTGAACTGTCTTGAAGACTGAGGGGTACTCTAGGAGGCGGAGGTAAGGAGGAAGTTCATCCTGGGAATGGAGGACAGCTAGTGCAAAGGCCTGAGACTGAGACTGTAGATGGAGTATTTGCATGGGGAACACCTTCATGAAAGACATACATGACTTGGCTGATCATGTAGTGAGAGCAAGAGATAACAGACGGATAGCCTGAGGATTGCACCTATGAAATACTGAAAGAACCAAAGACAGTCTTCCAGACCATATGGTAAATCATTTATGCAGAATTTAGAGAAAGATGTGGAACAGGATCAGAAGGCATGGATGGAGTATGATCTGTACTGGTAAAGGTGGTACCCACTCCAATAAGATCATGTAATCCATGAAAGTAGATAGTATTTACTTCTAAGATCTATGGAGGAACATGTAAGGGGTTTCCAGTTCAATTCAATGTATATTTATTAAGTATCTACTGTGTGCAGAGTACTGTGTGGGGTCCTAGATGAGATATGAAGTTAAGATAGGACTAAAAGTCTATTGGAGGATATGACATAGGAGCAAATAGCTATAATGTTTTTAAACCCATATGATTTAATCAATGAACAGCTTCTTCTATTTGATAGTACAGTAAATAGATTTGTTGGACTTGGAGTCAGGAAGACCTGAGTTCAGATTTGACTTCAGATACTTACTAGCTGGACAAGTCACTTGACCTTTGCCTGCCTCAGTTTCCTCATCTGTAAAATGGGAATAATAGCAGCACCTACCTCCCAGGGATGTTGTGAGGATCAAATGAGATAATATTTATAAAGTGCTATCATCATCATCATCATCATCATCATCATCACCTATACAGTCTTTTTACAATTTAATAGTTTTAAAGGATTGTCTGGAATTTTGTTCTTGTTGAATCGTTCAGTCATGTCCAACTCTTTGTGACTCCATGAACCATTGCCCAGCAGACCCTTCGCTTCTCCGCTATCTCCTGAAATCTGTCCAACTTCATATCCCTAACTTCCATGACACCATCTATCTATTTCATCTTCTGCCATCCCCTTTTCTTTTTGCCTTCAATCTTTCCCAACATCAGGGTCTCTTCCAGTGAGCCCTGTCCTCTCATTATGTGACTAAAGTATTTAATAATGATTCATGTCTGGGAAAAAAATAAAAATTCTGAAATACTAAGTGGTGAAATGACTTTCCCTAGGTGACTCAGCTAGCACATGGCAGAGGTGGGATTTGAAGCCTCATCTTCCAGACTCTGAAACAGGCTCACTATCATCCTGGTCTCTCATAATATAAAAGTGTGCATAATGAATGCCTGAAATGTAAAAACAAGCACTGCAAAGTCAGTGGTATAGAGGAAAAGGTATCTTCAATAAATTCCAGTCTTCTCTGCATACTCTTAGGGAACTAGGTCTGGTTCTTTCTAAGTCTCTCATTCTTCTCTCCAAATGGTCCCTTTGCATGTTACAGTTAGTTCTATATGTTTATTTTTAGTCTTTAGGCGAGGTATTCAGTTTTCCATTGATATATTTGTTACCATCCCTTCTGGAAATCACTTTCCCAAGCCCTAGCTCTGGGTATGAAATTCGACATAGAGAACTAACAACTAAGGGAACTGGGAAAGGCTTCATAAAGGAGCCACTTCTGTTGAGCCTTGAAGGTTGATGAGGAAGGATTATAATCCAAATTTAGGTGACAGCCTATGAGAAGACACAGAGATTTGAGATGAAATGTCAAGTCAAGTCCTGGGAACAGGAAGTGGTCCAGTTCATCTGGAACATAGAGCAAGTGATGGTGAATAATGTGAAGTCTGGAAAAGAGTTGAAGCCAGATTGAAAATGAGAAGTTCATGTTTTATCTGACAGGCAATGGGGAATCACTGAAGATCTTTGAGCAGGAGGAATGGTAATGGCCACATCCACACCTTAGGATGATTTTTGTATTCATGTGGTAGATGGATTGGAAAAGAGAGATGCTTAAGACCAAGCGAGATGGTCCAGATACTGAGCCAGGAAAGCATCAGTATGTGGAGAAAAGGGAATTTTGTGGCAATAGGATGGACAAGATTTGTCAACTGATTGCATACGGCAAGGGGAATCAGTGACCAACAGTGTCAATAGCTCGAAAGTGGCCAAGGAGAATGAAGACTGAGAAAAAAGAATTGATATAACAGTTAAGAAAACATTGGAAACTTTGGAGAAGCTTGTTTCAGTCCAATGATGGGACCAGAAGTAAAATTGCAAGGGATTGAGAAATGAGTGGTAGGTAAAGAATTGGAAGCAGTGAGTACAGATGACCTTTTTCTAGTTCATCTGTCCAAGGGAGAAGAGCTTGAGAAGATGGCAGAGTCAAATGAAAGCTAATTTTTTTTAGGCTGAGGGAGATCAGGAAATATTTTTAGGCACCAAAGAAGGAGGTGGCATATAAAGAGAATTTGAAGATGAGAGAGAAAAGAGGTGATTTAAAAGACAAAGTCACTGAGGCAAGAAGAAGAGGACAAAAGGAAGGGGACTGCTCTTGCCAGTGAAACTCTTCTTGTACAACTGGAACAAATGAAGAGAAAATGGAATAAAGTAGAGAGGTTTTGAAATCAGGAGTAGGGGAGAAAAGGGAGCTCACAATTAATAGTTTCTAGTTCCTTAATAAAATCCAAGGCAAAATCCCCTGTTGAAAAGAAGAGTATGGGAGTGATTATAAGAGTCTTAACACAAAAGGACGTTTGGAGCAGCCACTTTGGGAAGAGTGAGAGATAGTCAATGAGAAAACAATTTTTAAAAATGATACAGTACTGAGTGTGTCGTTGATGTTAGATAACATAAATTTGTAAAAGCCCCAGTGAGCAGAATTGTGAGATTTACTACAGCAACATTCCTATTGAAGATTCATAGGATCAGAGAAGGTAGATTTGAGGGTGGGAAGATAGACAGGGGGCCAATAAAACAAAAGGGCAAATAAGTCAAGGTGAAATCATAGTGTACAGTTTGACTGGTTGTGATAGACTGGGTGATGAAATGGGAGAACAATGAGGGATAGAGAAACCGGATGTCAAAAGACCGGATTAAGGAATAAGGAAAGAGAGGTGGAACACCTGAAGTTTATGACCAGAGAGAAGAATTTCAGAATTCAGGATCATGGAGGAAGGAGGATTATGATGATGGTGAGTTAAAAGGTAAGACTGTCCTGTAAGTGGTTGAAGTGAAATGAGAACGTGTGTTTGTGTGTGTGTGTGTGTGTGTGTATCCCTGAGCAAATAAAAATAACCGTCTTTGACAGATACCTACATACCCCATACCAAGAAATATAGAATAGTAGTGGGGGGCGGAGCCAAGATGGCGGCTGGTAAGCACGGACTAGAGTGAGCTCCGTACCCGAGTCCCTCCAAAAACCTATAAAAATGGCTCTGAACCAATTCTAGAACGGCAGAACCCACAGAACAGCAGAGGGAAGCAGGGCTCCAGCCCAGGACAGCCCGGATAGTCTCTGGGTGAGCTCTATTCCACACGGAGCTGGGAGCTGGGAGCTGGGAACGGAGTGGAGCAGAGCCCAGCCTGAGCGGCGTGGACGATCCAGTCCAGAAGCCGGGCGGAGGGGGCCCTAGCGCCCTGAATATGTGAGCTGCGGCAGTTACCAGACCCCTCGACCCACAAACACCAAAGACTGCGGAGAAGGTTAGTGGGAAAAGCTGCGGGAGTGGAAGGAGTTCGCGGGTTCGGCTTCCAGCCCCGGGGGCAGCGGAGGTGGGGCAGCTACAGCTGTTGTTACTTCCGGCTCCAGGCCCACCTGGTGGGGGGAATTAAGTGGCGGATCACAGCAGGGGTGCACAGCCTGCCGAAGATCTGAGCCCAGTCTGGACTGGGGGTCCTTGGGGAAGGAGGAGTGCGGCTCTGACAGAGCTGGCACCTCCCCCCCAAACGTAGAACACAGAACTCTGTAATCTACAAGCAGTCATACCCCACTGAAAAACTCAAGGGTCAAGTTAGTTGGTTGGGAATACGGCCAGGACGCGAAAACGTGCCCAGATTCAGTCTCAGACTTTGGATTCTTTCTTTGGTGACAAAGAAGACCAAAACATACAGCCTAAAGAAGACAGCAAAGTCATAGAGCCTACAACCAAAGCCTCCAAGAAAAACATGAACTGGCCCCAGACCATAGAAGAACTCAAAAAGGATTTGGAAAAGCAAGTTAGAGAAGTAGAGGAAAAATTGGGAAGAGAAATAAGAAGGATGCGAGAAAACCATGAAAAACAAGTCAATGACTTGCTAAAGGAGACCCAAAAAAATACTGAAAAATACACTGAAGAAAACAACACCTTACAAAATAGACTAACTCAAATGGCAAAAGAGCTCCAAAAAGCCAATGAGGAGAAGAATGCCTTGAAAGGCAGAATTAGCCAAATGGAAAAGGAGGTCCAAAAGACCACTGAAGAAAATACTACTTTAAAAATTAGATTGGAGCAAGTGGAAGCTAGTGACTTTATGAGAAATCAGGATATTATAAAACAGAACCAGAGGAATGAAAAAATGGAAGACAATGTGAAATATCTCCTTGGAAAAACCACTGACCTGGAAAATAGATCCAGGAGAGATAATTTAAAAATTATTGGACTACCTGAAAGCCATGATCAAAAAAAGAGCCTAGATACCATCTTTCAGGAAATTATCAAGGAGAACTGCCCTGATATTCTAGAGCCACAGGGCAAAATAGAAATTGAAAGAATCCATCGATCGCCTCCGCAAATAGATCCCAAAAAGAAATCTCCTAGGAATATTGTTGCCAAATTCCAGAGCTCCCAGATCAAGGAGAAAATACTGCAAGCAGCCAGAAAGAAACAATTTGAGTATTGTGGAAACCCAATCAGAATAATCCAAGATCTGGCAGCTTCTACATTAAGAGATCGAAGGGCTTGGAATGCGATATTCCGGAGGTCAATGGAGCTAGGATTAAAACCTAGAATCACCTACCCAGCAAAACTAAGTATCATGTTCCAAGGCAAAATATGGACTTTCAATAAAATGGAGGACTTTCAAGCTTTCTCAGTGAAAAGACCAGAACTGAATAGAAAATTTGACTTTCAAACACAAGAATCAAGAGAAGCATGAAAAGGTAATCAAGAAACGGAAATTGCAAGGGACTTACTAAAGTTGAACTGTTTTGTTTACATTCCTACATGGAAAGATGATGAGTATAATTCATGAGACCTCAGTATTAGGGTAGTTGAAGGGAATATGCATATATATATATGCATATATATATGTTTATGTATATATATAAGTGAATGTGTATGTATGCATGTATCTATGTGTATATGTATGTATGTGTATGTATGTGTATATATATATGTAAAAGAGAGAGAGCAGACACAGGGTGAGTTGAGGATGAAGGGAAGATAGCTAAAAGAAATAAAATGAAATTAAGGGATGAGAGAGTAACTTACTGAGAGAGGGAGATAGGGAGAGATAGAATGGGGTGGATTATCTCCCATAAAGGTGGCAAGAGGAAGCAGTTCTAGGAGAGGAGGGGAGTGGGCAGGTGAGGGGGGAATGAGTGAACCTTGCTCTCATCAGATTTGGCTTGAGGGGGAATACCATACATACTCAGTTGGGTATCTTACCCCACAGGAAAGAAGAGGGAGGAAGATAAAAAAAAAAATAAAAGGCAGGGGGATGATGGAGTGGAGGGCAGATGGGGGTGGAGGTAATCAAAACAAACACTTTGGAAAGGGGACAGGGTCAAGGAAGAAAATTCAATAAAGCGGGATGGGTTGGGAAGGAGCAAAATGTAGTTAGCCTTTCACAACATGAATATTGTGGAAGGGTTATACATAATAATACATGTGTGGCCTAGGTTGAATTGCTCAACTTCTTAGGGAGGGTGGGTGGGAAGGGAAGAGGGAAGGGAATTTGGAACTCAAAGTTTTAAAATCAGATGTTCAAAAACAAAAAAACTTTTTGTATGTAACTAAAAAATAAGATACACAGGCAATGGGGCGTAGAAATTTATCTTGCCCTACAAGAAAGGAAGGGAAAAGGGGATGAGAGGGGAGGGAGGTGATAGAGGGGAGGGCTGACTGGGGAACAGGGCAACCAGAATATACGCCATCTTGGAGTGGGGGGGGAGGGCAGAAATGGGGAGAAAATTTGTAATCCAAACTGTTGTGAAAATCAATGCTGAAAACCAAATATGTTAAATAAATAAATTGCATTAAAAAAAAAAAGAAATATAGAATAGTAGAATGAAAACTGGGTCTGGAGCCAAAGGTCCTGCGTTCAAATCCCAGCTCTGCCATTTGTCTCTACCTGCAGGACTTGGGAAGATCATTCAATCTCTCTGGTCTTCAGTTTCTTGATCTGCAAAATTAAGGGACTAAAATAAATTGCCCCTAAAGTCTATTCCAGCTCTAAATCTATGGTCCCAATGAGAGGTATGCTGGTAAATGTTTAACAACTAGCTCTCTGGGTGAAAAAAGTACATGACACACTTTTAAGTTTAATCTGTATCATTAACATTTTCTCCATCACTTCCTTAAGTCTATATACAATGAACAAAAGAATAAATCAAGCCCAAATTTGCAGCAAAATGCTCGCACTGAAAATTTAACCACTGAACTGCCTATACCTTCTGACCCAGCAACACTACTTCTAGGTCTTTTTTCCAAAGATGTTAGGGGGAAAGGAAAAGAACCTATATGTTCTAACATATTTATGTCAGCTCTCTTCGTGGTAGCAAAGAACTGGAAATTCGGGGGATGCCCATCAATTGGGCAATGGCTAAACAAGTTGTGGCCTATGATTGTGATGGAATATTACTGTGCTGTAAGAAATGATGAGAAGTTGATTTTAGAAAAACATGGATAGATTTGCACAAAACAATGAAAAGCAAAATGAGCAGAACCAAGAGAACATTGTATACAGTAACAGCAATATTGTTTTAAGAACAACTTTGAGTAACGAAGTCATTTGACTATTAAAGTATATACAGAATGATTTCACACACACACATACACACACGTGTTTGCATCTAATGGTAGACATGTTGGGGGGAAGGGAAGAAAGAAGGAAAGTTAATGATAACTTTAATATGCATTTTAAAAGATAGCAAGTTATACATAATAGATTTGCAGTTTTTCCCCCTATTCTACTATGTTATAGAAATGTTTGTTTTATTTCTTAAGTTCAGAATAAATTTTTTCTTAAAAATTTAACCATTGGGTCTCTGAGATAAAAGCTGACCACAGAATACCTCTGGTCCTGACTTTTCACTGGCGCTACTATGGGGACATATTAAGCTTCCAGCTGTCAACTCCATTTGGTAAGCTATTTAACTCTTCTCAGAAATTGTGTAGCTTTGGCCTTCTGGATGCTCCTTCTTGTTTATACTAGAAACATCCTTTCTAAATTAACTGATTCGAAGAGATTAATCTGGCTGCTTGCATGGCTGACTGGTGTAGATCTGATGTGTGAAGGTGATTTCTCTTCTCTCCAGCCCTAGGCAATATATTTCCTTTCTCCTCTGAATTCTACCCATGAGCACATAGGGGTGAGGGGTGAGGTAGGGAATGAAATGTAATGTAAAAACAAATTGCATTAATAAAACAATTTTTAAAATCACAGATTCTAAGGTACTGGGATCCCCAACACCAGTTTCTCCAAAGATTTTGAAAACCCCTTAGGGGTATATTATTTTACTTCCTTTCTCCCTTTTCCCCTCTACCACTCATCCTCATCCGAAAGTCCTAGAGTCTTTGATGTAAATAAATAACCAGGTGATTTCTAGATGAGCAGATCAAATTCAATCATTTGCACTAATCATGCAGTCTACTGTTTTTATCTTCCACATTATGTTAGCTAGTATTTCTAAGGGAAGGCAACAGAAATCAAAGGCACTTTGTAGCTAGCATATACCTTGCTTCAAAAGAAGGGGAAAGAATTGTTGCTCAGGAAATGTTCAGCGGCTGTTCAGTGTCATTCTCATTCAACTGGGCATTGTCCTATCTGGTTTATAATTTACATCTGTGCTCCAAATACACCACTTTGGTTCTTGTCCAAAGTGAGTATGTCCTCAGACAAATTGTCTCTTTTTGCTTTTAAGTGTAGTATTAAAAATGTAATCTCTCTGTCACTCATTTATGTCCTCCTTTTAAAAAATGATTGAACTTTGTCTTTTGTCTTCTGGTTCATGCTTTGTGAAATTGTTTCCTCCAAAATTACTGGAAAAAAAGTTTGTAGGAATAGATAATACATTTCAGAGGAATCAAAGTGAAAAATGCAGAGGTTGGGAGAAAAATATTCCTGGGAATGTCAAACTCAGGAAAGAAAGTGAGCATGCATGTCATATTTCAGATCATTTAACACGGTCATACAGGTATTAGAAGTTAGATGCTTTTCACTCTACTAAGCAACAGAGAAATGATAGTGTGGGTGGTTTGGAGAGAAATCCAATTTGCTCTCTGCCTCTCTCTCTCTCTCTTTCCCTCCCCAGTCCCCCCTCCCTCCATTTCTCTCTCTGTCTGTCTCTCTGTCTCTGTCTCTGTCTGTCTCTCTCTCTCTGTCTCTCTCTGTGTCTCTCTCTCTGTCTCTCTGTCTCTGTCTCTCTGTCTGTCTCTGTCTGTCTCTGTCTCTCTGTCTCTCTCGGTCTCTCTTTCTCTCTCTGTCTCTCTCGGTCTCTCTCTCTGTCTCTCTCTCTTTCTCTCTCTGTCTCTCTCTCTGCTTTCCTAAACCATTTTGAAAAACGGAAGAATTCAATCCAGAGGTTGGAGAATTTTATCTTCTACCACCCAGTTTACCCCCCTTCACCCTTTGCTACCCTGGGGTACTCTGATTCTCAAACTGATCGTTAAATTTTCAGTATGAGCATTTATAATTTGGAAATCAGCAAATGATCCAAATCAAGATTTGGTTTATTGTTCTGTTAATTATCTAGGCTTTAAAAAGTAATAAGAAACATGTTAATTATGCAGATTAAAAGTGTACCCTGTGTACATTCCCCCCCATCCCCCCAGAGAGTAGGTTGTTAAATATTTACCAGCATGCTCCTGGCCATGTCCTCTGCTGTCATCACTGGAAGGAAAGTACATCTAGTCTTTCTTGCTCATGCTTTCCTAGTCTTCTCCTCTCCCCAGTGGAAGCAGTAGCTTAAATCTAAATGTCCCAGGCCAAAATGTTAGAAAAGAAACCCGTAATGACAAGTCCTTGTGTTGATATAACTGTCGTGTGCTTTGCAAAGCATTGGCACATTATTCTCTTATTTGATTCTCAAAATAGTCATGTTTTGAGAGTAAGAGCAGGTATTATCAAACCCATTTGACAGATGAAGGAAGAGCTTCAGAGAGAGCAACCTGGAAATCACAGTTATCATACCTGACTCACTTGAAGCTGTTAATTCAATAAGAAATAACGAAATTTTCAGGCTCCATAAAATATTACATTTATGAATAACATTCACATCAGCTAAACCCTCTAAAATCACAAACTAGCTACAAAAATCACCAGAGTGCCACTTACTGGGTATAAATCAATCAATCCTTCAATCAATCAACAAGCATCGACTAGCTTTATAACTACAGAAGTATAACTCCTATAACTAGGAGGCAGCTGGATGGCTCAGTGGATGGAGCACTGGGCCTAGAGTCAGGAATTCCTGAGGAAATCCAGCTCAGATGCTTCCTAGCTGTGCGACCCTGGGCAAGTCATTTAACCTTTGTTTGCCTTAATCCACTGGAGAAGGAAATGACAAACCACTCCAGTATCTTTACCAAGAAAACACTATGGATGGTATGGGTCACAAAAAGTCACAATTTAATAATAACAACAACATAATCCTAGGCAAACCACAACCTTTCAAAGCTTTAGTTTCCTCATCTATAAAACTGAGGGAGGTCAGGATTAGCTCTAAATCTACAATCTGATAATGCTGTTATTCCCATGGTTGGTTCTGATTGGCCTGGAGAAAGTAGAAGAGGTAATGGAAAGCCATCAGAACAGGGATTTTTTGAAGCCTTTGAAAGCTGGCTCTTCCCCTAACCCCTTTCACCATTGGTGGACAGCTCCAGTTACCTCTACAATTGCAGGGTGAATCCAGGAAAATTACAACGGGGGAGTGAGCAGTATAATATCATGGAATGACTTCTGGATCCAGGTCTAGGAAACCTAGATTCTCTTTTAGCTCTGCTGCTATCTATTTGCCCTTGCAAAAGCTTAAACTTTGCATCCCTCATTTTTTCTTACGTGAAAGACAAAGGGATTAAAATAGCTATCCAACTAATATTGCTTTTAGCTCTAAGATTCAGTGATTCAAAGAGACATTTACTCATCCTAGCTCACCATGCAATCAGAACCAATGTCCCACAGAGATTGTTAGAGCTGAAGACACTTTGGAGAGCATCTAATCCAGCCAGGCATGTGCTGGAACCAGTTCTATTGGGCTCTGGGAAGCCAGTTGTGAAATTTTCTTTTTTTGCCGGGGGGGGGGGGGGGGGCGGTGGAGGCAATCAGAGTTAAGTGGCTCACCCAGGGTCACACTGCTGGTAAGTGTCAAGTGTCTGAGGCTGGATTTGAACTCAAGGTCCTCCTGACTCCAGGGTCAGTGCCGGTTGTTAAATTTTCAAGGTGAACACTTACATGTTAGAAATCAGCAAGCTAAAAATCAGGATTTGATTGATTGTTTTGTTGCTTCTCTAAACTTAAGAAAGTGATGCAGAAAATGTTAACAATGCAGATTAAACTTTAAAGTGTGTGAATGCACATGTTTGTTTGGTTTTTTTTTTCAAGAGAACCAGATATTAAAAACATTTGTGAGCACGTTACTCATTTTACAGTCAAAGAAACTGAGATCCACAGAAAGACAGAAAGCATTTGTTACCTAGCTAATTACATAGCTTTGTAATCACACAGCTAATTAGTGGCAGGTTTAGAAATTGAATGTAGCTTTCCTGACTCTTAGTTTAGGAGAGTTCCCGCTACACTGTCTCTTAAGGAAATAACCTTTCTAAAAACCTATTTATTTCATTGTATTATTTCACTTTAGCTCATAATTCTATTGCTTTCAAATTCTCCTTTAGGGATAAGAAGAATCAAGTTAATCAGGATTCCTTCACCTAAAACAGCTACCCAGCATGCACAGAGTTGATTAGAGAATACAATTGTCTTAACTATATAGCCCATGATCTATAAGTGCTTCAGAATAAGCTGATTTACAGAATATTGCATTCAGTTATAGCAGGAAAACTGCATTGTAAAAGAAATATCAGGAGAGAAAAGAACTGGGTTCAGGTGCTGACTCTACCACTTACTGGATAGGTGACCTTGGGGAACTCACTTAATTCAATTAAAATTAAGTAAATCTTCAGTAAGTGCCTAAGTACCCTGCACCACACAAAGTAGCCACTGGGGTCAAAAAGACAAAAAAATAAACCAAGTCACTACCCTCAAGGAGGTTACATTCTACTTCTCTAATCTGTTTCATTGTCTTCTAAAAGGACCGCTCTGTGGTACAGTGATAGAGTGCTGGACCTGGAGTCAGGAAGACCTGAATTCAATTCTGACCTCAGACATTTACTAGCTGTGTGAGCCTGGGCTAGTCACTTAATTCTTTGCCTCAGTTTCCTCATCTGTAAAATGAGCTGGAGAAGGAAATGACAAATCACTCCAGTATCCTTGCCAAGAAAACCCCAAATGGGGTAACAAAGAGTCAAACACAACTGGAAAACAACAACAATGCCTGAAAAGCCTACTTCCAACATTTATGAAGATTGAATGAAACAAGACATGTAAACACCACACAAATGATGTAATAATACATAACAAATAACGCAACATAATAAAAATACTACTTTTATTCTCAAGTTACTTCAGGATCTGGTTGTCAATATCTTTCACTTTTTTTCTTTTTTCCCTCTTTTACTTCCTCAGCTATAAACCACAATTGATTATGCAAATTCCTACCTCCTGGTAATGCTTGGAGACCTAGCTAATTATAGCTTTAACTGTAAAACACCACGACAAACTTAAAGTAGGTAGAGAGCAGCTTAAAAGGAATTTAATGGCACAGGGTTTCTAATTAAATTATTTCACCTGGGAGAATGTCAAACCATCCTCATTATAAGATCACATATGAGATGTGTTTGAAAGTCAGTTTCATGGAGGCTGCTGAATTCATTTCAACTATCAGGTCCCTATTACCAGTCATATTTATAGCTAGAATATTTCTTCTTAAGCTCTCTGAGTCAGCGCCTCCACCTCACTGTTAACTACCTTCAATTCTCTTTTTTGGTAGCAACAGAAATATTTTGGAAGCTACAGAAGTCTCCGAAATAGTTCCCCAACAAGGGATCAGTTCAAAAGAGTCTTGACCCCACATGGATCTACTAAGCCTGAGTGGATCCAAGGGCCCTCCAGGGAAGGTGTGGGCCAGGAAAAATATAGCCTGAGTACTAACTGGTTCAACATACCCAGCTATCCATTTACTGGTTACTGTGACAAAGCTAGTAGTCTTGTATAGCCTCAGGACAGTACCACCTGGATATTATTAGCCTATGATCTATAAGCTGCTAGTCTTAAGGAATGTTTTTCCCCCACACTCCAATTCGTACAGAATACAGATGAGGAAATATCTAGCTTTTTAAAAATTATTTCTCATTTATTTTTAGAGATTTAGGAAGAAATGCATTTAGTGTTTAGCAGATTTGGTCCAGCTTTAGACACCCCTCTCCCTGTCCTCCCCACCCCATATACATAGTGCCTTGTACAAAATTTGGAGCAAATGCTCCAAATAATTAATTGATGAAAAAATAAAATTATGAATGTGTGATCAGCAATTTCCATCTCTAGTCTATGATTTTTTAAAAGTAATTTAGCTAACCTAAAACCATCAACAAGCATTATTTGTAATGGGGATAAACTAGATGCATTCCCAATAAGATCAGGGGTGAAACAAGGATGTCCATTATCACCCCTATTATTCAATTTGGTTCTAGAAACATTAGCTGTAGCAATAAGAGAAGAAAAAGAAATTGAAGGAATTAGAATAGGAAAAGAAGAAACTAAATTATCACTTTTTGCAGATGATATGATGATTTATCTAGAGAATCCTAGAGAATCAAGTAAAAAACTACTTGAAATAATAAACAACTTTAGCAAAGTTGCAGGATATAAAATAAACCCACATAAATCCTCAGCATTCCTATACATTACTGACAAAGTCCAACAGCAAGAGATAGAAAGAGAAATTCCATTCAAAGTTACTGAAGGCACTATAAAATATTTGGGAGTCTATTTGCCAAGACAAACCCAGGGCCTATATGAACATAACTATGAAACACTTTTCACGCGAATAAAATCAGATCTAAATAAATGGAGAAATATCAGTTGCTCATGGTTAGGCCGAGCTAATATAATAAAAATGACAGTTCTACCTAAATTAATCTATCTATTCAGTGCCATACCAATCGAACTACCAAAAAATTTTGTTACTGAGCTGGACAAAATAATAACAAAATTCATTTGGAAAAACAAGAGGTCTAGAGTATCTAGGATATTAATGAAAAGACATGCTAGAGATGGTGGTTTAGCCACACCAGATATTAAACTGTACTACACAGCAGCAGTCATCAAAACTGCCTGGTACTGGTTAAGAAACAGGGGTGTGGATCAGTGGAATAGGATAGGTACACAAGTAGGTGAAATCAACAAGTTTAGCAATCTACTCTTTGATAAACCCAAAGAAGCCAGTTTCTGGGCTAATAATTCACTATTTCACAAAAACTGTTGGGAAAATTGGAAAATGGTAGGGCAAAAACTGGGCATAGACCAATATCTTACACCATATACCAAAATAAAGTCAAAATGGGTTCATGATTTAGGAGTAAAAGTTGATACTCTAAGTAATTTGGAAGAGCAAGGAATAGTTTACTTATCAGATTTGTGGAAAAGTAAAGAATTCATGACCCAACAAGAGATAGAGAGCATTACAAAATGCAAAATGGATAATTTTGATTATGTCAAATTGAAATGTTTTTGTACAAAAAAAGCCAATGCAACAAGAATTAGGAGGGAAGCAGAAAATTGGGAGAAAATCTTTGCAACTAGTATCTCTGATAAAGGCCTCATCTCTAAAATATACAGGGAGCTAAGCCAAATATATAGGAATACAAGCCATTCCCCAATTGAGAAATGGTCAAAGGATATGAACAGGCAGTTTTCAGAGGAAGAAATTAAAGCTATCTACAGGCATATGGAAAAATGCTCTGGATCGCTGCTGATTAGAGAAATGCAAATCAAAACAACTCTTAGATACCACATCTCTCCTGTCAGATTGGCTAAAATAACAAATCAGGAGAATGATAAATGCTGGAAAGGATGTGGGGAAATTGGTACATTGTTGCATTGCTGGTGGAGTTGCGAGCTGATCCAGCCATTTTGGAGGGCGGTGTGGAACTATGCCCAAAGGGCTATAGAAATGTTCATACCCTTTGACCCAGTAATACCACTTCTAGGGTTGTATCCCAAAGAAATCACACAAGCGGGAAAAGGACCCATATGTACAAGAATATTTATAGCAGCTCTCTTTGTGGTAGCCAAGAACTGGAAAGCAAAGGGATGCCCTTCAATTGGGGAATGGCTGAACAAGCTGTGGTATATGAAGGTGATGGAATATTATTGTGCCATAAGAAATGGGGATGATGCAGACTTCATAACAACCTGGAAAAACCTACACGACATAATGCTGAGTGAGCAGAGCAGAGCCAGGAGAACGTTGTGCACAGCCACAGATATGTGGATTCCGTGAGGACCAACCCTGACATACTGCACTTCTCTCAGCAACCTAAAGGGGCAAGGACAACTCCAGGGGACTCACGATGGAGAATGCTATCTTCATTCAGAGAAAGAACTGCGAAGTTTGAATACAGACTGAGGCACACTACATGCTCGCCTTTTCTGCTTCTCTTTTGTTTTTGTTTTTGGGGTTTTTTTTGTTTTTTTTTTTGTTTTGGTTTTTTTTTTTTTTTGGTTCTGTTTCTTTTTTCTCATGATTCATTCCATTGGTCAAAATTCTTCTCCACGACTTGACTAGAGCATAAATTAATTCAATGCGAAGTTATACATGACAGTTATATGAGACTTCATGCCGTCTTGGGGAGGGAGGGGGGAGGGAGGGGAGAAAAAACTGGAACTCAAAACTATGTAGAACCGTGTGTGGTAAACTAAAAATAAATAAAGAAAAAAAAATTAAAAAAAAAAGTAATTTAGCTATATTCTATCTGATAAATTCAGATACTTTGCCAAATTCAAATGTGAAGTTTACTCTACCAGATACAAATAAACTAGTCACTAATTACCACAAAGGAGAAAAATCCCTCAGGGAGTTCAACATCCTTTTGTCCATACCTACAGTAGCAAGGTCTTATCCACACCTCCTGTAACTTTGGTTGTAGCTACATGACCAAAGACCAATTTCTTTCTCAGACATAAAGGAAATTTGGCAAAAATGATGAGATGGAAATAATCAATATTAGAAGGACTGTGGGAAGTCAGACACTTTAATATACTTGGCAGAACTATCAATTGGTGCAACCATGCTGGAAAACAATCTGAAATAATGCAAGAAAAGCTACTTAACTATTCATACCCTTTGGCCCAGGGATCCCACAAATAGACCTATAGCCAAAAACATCAGTGATAGAAAGAGTCCTATGTCAAAATGTTTACAGCAATATTTTTTGTAGTAACATAAAACTGGAAATAATACAGTAGGTGTCCTTCATTGTGTAATGTTTGAATGAATTGCCACATACGGATGTATTAGAATACTATTATGTCATAAGAAATTGCAAATATGAGGAATTCATCAATACAAGAGAATATCGACAAGGAGTAGGAGAACAGTGTTCTATTATGTTCTATTATGATCCAACAATAGAGTTGGGTCTTTGGTGGGTAAGGGGAAGAGGGACAAACCTCCTTTGTCAGCCCTTCAGCTCTCCCTTTGTCAGGTTCATGGTGCCTTGCTTTCCCACTTCGGGGTGCTACTGCAAACAAATTAAGTTCCAGACCAGGTGCCTCCATTTATGCACAATAAACAGGTCCCCAGGAGGGTCACAGCAAACAAGCCCAATTCTTTGTGTACCCATTGAGAAAGATCATGCTGGCAGCAAGAAGGGAGCAACACATCAATCACATTTTAATAAGGCTCAGAGAGTACAGAAGCAGACAGCCTGAGAATGGTGCAGGGAATGGGGTGGAAAAGGGAAGCAGATGGCATGGGGAGGAGCCAGAGGAGGGAGAGGATCACATAGTCACTTACGTGACTTCAGATCAGTATGGGGAGCACTTGGTCAGCATGGACCAATGGCACGCAGTGGAGCACTCAAGGTTTTAGGGTCCCATTCTGGGGGAAGGAGACTAACTCTTATGTGGACCCCATTGGGGCTCACTCATTAACATATCAATATCATTTGAAAGTTATCAGTGCCAGCTTAGAGTTTTTTAATTAGTATAACCTTTCTCTGGTTTTACAGCACATATGTAGAGTTTGTTAGCTGAAGTTTACAGAATGAGGGAGTTATTGGGACCTAGTTGGTTTCTCCTAATTTGGCATGAATTTTCTGGATGTGGCCTTAATTAATTAAGGACGTAGTTTTGGGCAGGTGGCTGCTATGTTCCCCTTACACTCTTAATTCCTATTTATTGTTACTTCACACAAGCTACTTACACATTTACTTACTATACTAACTTGTTGGGGATGGGAGAACCATAACAAGATACAATTTCAACACAATAGACAATGGGTTCAATAACGTGGATTAAAAATAACAAGAAAAGATATCAGAAATCAGATTCAATGCAATCACTAATCTTATTTTCAAAGGACCTATGATGAAATGTTTCTCTTGTTTAAAAGGTGATATACTATCCATGAATAATGCTATATTCTTAGCCAGTTATGGATCCTGGGCTAGCTGACTTGCTTACTATACTAACTTGCTGGAGGTGGGGGAACCGTAACAAAACACAATTTCAACACAATAGATAAGGGGTTCAATAATGTAGATTAAAAATCACAAGAAAAGATATCAGAAATCAGATTCAATGAAATGACTAATCTTGTTTTCAAAGGCCCTACGATGAAATGCTTCTCTTGTTTAAAAGATGATATACTATCCATGCAGAATGTTATATTCTTAGCCAGTTATGGGTCCTGGGTCAGCTGGTTTTACTCAATAATTCTTTGTAATAAAGGAGGGCTATATTTTGTGGGTACATAGAAGGGGAGGGCAAGCGATGATTTAGAAGTGACTGGTTTTAAAATCCAAAAGGCATCCATAAACTACTTTAAAAGGAAAAGGAAAATTGAAAAAGAAACAAAGGAAGAATGTTTCCAACCAAAGTCAACCAAGTGAGCGAGCCATCACACCCAAAGCTCTAAGTAAGTGCTACTTTTCAGCAGAACATTTTGAAATTTAATATATTTCTTTTCTCAGTTCTGCCATTGTTAATAATGCCTCAAGAAAAGATGTTTTACATATTTGACAATTGAAAATTATTCTCAGCAGAGTGTAAAGCCCCATTTAAAACCCGTAAGGGCTATGTGAATAGAAGAGAAATGGGAGTGATGAGCATCTGAGGATGAGTTTTTGAGAAGATAAAGGAACCACTTTGACCTTCTCAGATGCAGGATGCTTAGTGAATTTCGAATAGTAGTAACTTTAATATTTAAAATGCAAAAAAATGATTAGATCTATTTGTTCATTAGAGTTCTATTCAATACAATTTTGAACCACAGTGGTTTAAATTACAATTCTGAGTGGCACGGTAGCTCAATCTCTTTTGCTGTCATAGTTATTTTATAAGGTAGGTTCTGCGGCTTAAACCTAATGCTTGAAAGAGCACTGGACTTGGAATCAGGAAGATCTGAGTTCAAATCCTACCCCAGCCATTTATATAACCTGTGATCCTGGGCAACTCACTTAACGGTTATAAGCCCTAGTTTCCTCATCAGTAAGATAGAGATAATCTATTGCTTAGTTCTGTTAGTTGTGTCTGACTCTTCATGAGAAAGATGTTGGGGTGACTTGCCATTTCCTTCTCCAGCTCATATTACAGATGAAGAAACTGAAGATTGAGTGACTTGCCCAGGGTCACACAGCTAGTAAGTGTCTGAGGCCATATTTGAACTCAGATCTTCCTGACTCAAGTCCTAGCACTCTATCCACTGCACCATCTAGCTGCCCTATATAAATGCTGGCTGTTAGTTATTATTATCTGAGTATAATGCTCATCCATGATATATGTGCTGATGAATTAACCTGATTAACAGATCAGCTGCATGTCACATAATCTGGGCAAAATATGTTTTTCATTTATTTTATTTTCCCCACTGTGCATGGTTAGAGAGAAATCTTTCGCATTATGATGGCTTTCTCTGAAAAGATTTTACAGTGTCTGAGAATCAGTAAAATTAGTATAACGAATAGGCATATTTCAGAAGTCTCACCATCAATAAAATAGCCATTTTTTGTCTGTGCCTCAAGCAGGACACAGGGCCCCAGGGTTTTAGAACATCATTCTAGTCCAACTTCTTCACTGTGACACCGGGAATACATCTTTCCATTTAAATCCTCATCCGGTGTAGTGCATTGTACAATTGAGTATGATTTTGATGTATGTATGAGAGACACCTTGTCTGAGGATAGCTTTCAATGCTGCATTTTGCCTGACCAAAACAAATAAAACAATAGGTCCAGTAGAATTTTTTATTCACAAGAGTTGAAGCATTGGATAGAGTGCCAGGCCTAGAGTCAAGAAGACCTAAGTTCACTGGCCTCAATTACTTACAAGCTGTGTGACCCTAAGCAAGTCACTTAACCTCAGTCTGCCTCAGTTTACTATAATACAGGTATAATAGTGTCACCTACGTCCCAGAGTTGTTGTGAGGATCGAATGAGATAATAATTATAATAAAGTGCTTAGCACAGTACCAGGCACACAGTAGGCACTTAATAAGTGCTCGTTTCCTTCCTCTTCTGCACTTCTTAATAAGTCATGTGGCAGTCTATAGCTGTAGAAAATCACCTCCACGATCATACCTGGTCTCTACTTTCATTCAATGAGCATGCATAGATTACTCTCACATAGATTTTATTCATAAGAAAATACCTGTTGAGGTCAGTCATAGCTGATGTTTTCTCGGTTTCCCATTTTTTATGAAAGCATCATCCACGATCTTTCACTCATTTGGCATCACACCCTTTTGGGAATATCTTGAGAATCAATCCCTTAGTGCTTTTGAAGGTGCATTGCCTTCCATGCTGACTTAAATTTCTTTTAGCTGGAGGCTGGCATTGCATCTTCTGGAGCAACTATGTCAAATCAAATAGAAACCAGAGGTCACTAAACCATACCTAAGGATCAATGCAGTCATATTAACACTATCTAGGTTTTATTGTATTTTTTATTTATTTTGTTAAATATTTCCCAATTATATTTAATCTGGTTTGGAGGCAGCCAAATCCAGGCTGTGGACAATATATTGGACACCTCTATCCTAGATGATCCTCTACTATGGAATCCCTTAAAGAGGAATACTTTTAGTCATTAGGTTCACCCTGGCACTGATGTCTCTTGTTTTTTTCTTAAAATGGCTTTTCAGTTCAGTTGTTTTTCAGTCATATCAAACTCTTCATGACCCCATTGGAGAATTTCTTGGCAAAGATGTTGAAGTGGTTTGCCATTTCCTTCTCCAGCTCATCTGAGAGGAACTGAGGCAAACAGGGCTAAGTGATTTGCTTAGCGTTACACAGCTACTGAGTATCTGAGGCTAGATTTGAATTCAGGAAGGTGTGTTCCTGACTCCAGCCCAGCATTCTATCCACTGCACCACATAGCTGCCCCTAAAATGGCTTACTCTGTGCCAAATCCCAATTAGGCTAGAAATAGTTATGCCCAGGTATTGTATCTATGACAATAGTAGTAAAGTACCAATTAATTCACTTGCATTCTTCAAAGTAAAATCAGTGCAGGTGAAAGAGAAAGTCGTCAATAGCAGTCCCTATCATTTTAGGGGGTGACCCTTTTGTATTCTTGCTGCTTGGGTTGTTAATAATCCACCTTATTTCCCAAAATGAGGGTTAGCGCCAAAGTAACATTTGCTTCCCATATGAACATTTCTGCTGAATTAATCAAATGCAAGCCTCTGGGAAGTGGACCATGGGGATTCTGGATGTGCCAAGAAGGTACTGGAAGTGCACTTACCCAAATGAACTGGGCCTCTCTGCAGACTGCACCAAAGCAGTCCATTCACTGAGGTCTTTTGTGTGCTCTACTGAGCTGGTTACTCTTTATCAAGGCAACTCAATTTGCAACATTTTATTTTCTAAGAATACCACAGCAAAAAAAGAAGAAAAAAGTCAAATTTATCTGTCGTCAACATAGCAAGAATTTTTTAAAACACGGTGGTTTCAAGCTGAATGTAAAAGATAATCCTACATCATCATTTCAATTACTTCTCAACAATCACCTCTCCAGCATCCAATACAGCTATGGGAAGAAAGAGTAACATCTACTTCCCTCGTAATTCTCCTGCCTTATGAAAGAGTGTAATCTTGGGGCTACAGACACATTCTGTGAGAGACTTAGTTAAGCAGTATTGAACAGGTCACATTGTTTTCATCGTCTTCTCCCCACTCCCTGACTTATACTTTAGGAAGGGTGGTATCTGCCAACAGAAAGAATTGTTTTACAAAGCTGGAGATAACCCTGGAAAAACCCAGGCCCTAGAGAATGGCTCTTAAGAGAATCCAAAAACGTATAAACTTCTCCAAACTCATGCAGCCGGCTCCTGATTTTACATCTGAGAATTTAATATTGTTCCTTAAAGGGAAAGCCTGAGGAGAGGGTGAAGTGGTGATCTAGGCTAGCTTGCTGATAATGGATTGTTTAAATGTAGATGGACACACATTATTAATGAGATTGAGTGATAGCCCCTTAGAGAGTTCACCAATTGGGATAAAAGCTTTCCACATGCATACGTGCCCCAAGGAACTTCAGTCATGACCTCTGTTGACCCCCACAAATCCAGGCCCTGCTATTTGACTCATATGAGATTTACAACCTGTCTATTTTGTACTAAATCGAACAATAGATTAGTGTCACAGACGAAGCATAATTATATGTATAGACAGACCCCACAGCCATCGGTCACACATGGTCTCGTAGCAGCTTCATTAGCTCTTTGGCACAGAGAAGGATACAGACTGATGCACATACACATACAGTCAGACTGTGTCTTACAGGAAACTAAATATCAAAAAAGAAAAAGATTGACTGATACCAAATAACAATTCAAGGCACCTAGATCACTGGATTTTTCACTTTTCATTCAGGTATCTTGGCATCTTACAGAGATCAACACTATCTCTTTGTCCATCCAAAGGCTAAGGTTGAGATGATGGAAAGTGAATGAATGTAAGTGGTTCACACATCTAGTGGAAACCTGAAGTCATTTAGGCATAGTATCATAAGGCAGAAAAGAAAGAGATCTCAGAGGCCATCTAACTCCGCTTCACTTTACAGATGTCTAAACTGAGATACAGGGCATTTCTATGATTTGCCAAGTCACCCAGGTGACGAGTAACAGAGCTGGCATTAAAACTCAGGTTTAATGGGGGTTTTCCCACGGTACCATGTTCCTCCCATATTATGTCTCAAGAAGAGGGCAAAGAAACTAGTCAGTGACTGTACCTACATTAAGGTTTGTTGAAGGAAGCAAGGAAATATGCATTTACTAAGTACTCACTGTGTACCAGGCACTGTGCTACACTAATATTTACAAATATTATCTCCTTTATCCTCACAACAACTCTGAGAGGAAGGTGCTATTATTAACAACCATCTTGTAATTGAGGAAATCAAGGCAGACAGAGGTTCAATGGTTTGCCCATGGTCATGCTGCATCTGCTGCCAAATTTGAATGCAGATCTTCCTGACTGGGGCATGGGGGCTTGGGGTGGGGCTATCCTTTGTGCTACCTAGCTGCCTCTGTCACCTCTATCACTTAACTAACTCACCTGGAAATTTTCAGATCCTTCCTCTGATGCCAATCAATTATAATATTCTCCTTTAAATCTCCCAGGTTAACAGAATTCATTTAAGATGAATGAAGAATATGAGTAAAATGATACCTATTCTTTTGATTCCGTGTCTTATATTCTCTTTAAACAAAGAGAATGAATGGTAAATACAACCCATTCAAAATGCTTAGAAGAAAAGATTTAATTTCCCATGGTTTTGAATATCATCTGAGACTCTTATAGCATACAAAACTAAACCTCTCACTTCTCTATGAATTTAAACTACATCTTTTGCTTCCATAGTCCCCTGAAAGCATGGAAGTCCCCCTTCAGCCTTTAGCAGCCTGCCATAATAATCAGAGCTAAACAGGTCATACAATGCATGAAGCTGGAAGGGACTTGGAGATCATCTAATCCAAGTCCCTCATTTTGCAGATGAAAAAATTGAGACTCAGAGAGTATAACTTGCCCAGGGTCACAAAGATATAAAAAGCAGAGCTAGGATCTTAATGTATTTCCTTTAGATGCAAATCCAGCCCTCTTTCTATTCTCTGGCACTGCCTTATTTCCAAGAATTCACGGAAAAGGGCACCTAGGTGGCTCAGTGGAGAGAGTACTGGGCCTAGAATCAGGAAGACCTGAATTCAAATTTGGCCTCAGACACTCACTAACTGTGTGACCCTGGGCATGTCACTTAAACCTGTTGGCCTCAGTTTCCTTGTCTATAAAATGAGCTGGAGAAGGAAATGGAAAACCACTCCCAGTCTCTTTGCCAAAAAAAATTCCAAATGAGGTCATGAAGAGCCAGACACGACTGGACTGAACAACAGAAAAGGGAAATTTGGGAAGGATAAATGTATTCCTTAATAGTGACAAGGTTAGACAAATAAGAGGAAGTGCTGTATGATAGAGAGGTTAGATAAAGGAAACAGAAGCTGTAAATATACCTAGTTCTCTTTTTTTAATGGGATCTTAATACCTTTTTTCAACTCTGGGTTCTTTTCTCACGTGGTTTCCAACCCGTCAGCCTGTAAATCTCCTATGTATAATTTAATATTGTATTACCCATCTTCATAGTGGACTCAGGGCTTTAAAAACTAATGAAGTGTATACACACACATGTATATATGTAGGTATGTGGCAGGTGAAAGATGAAATGACACTGAGAAACAAAGGTTTAATCTTCCTCACATATTGTGTGCACATACATATGTATATATGCACACATGTATATGTATTCATGTATATACAGAAATATACACATGCCTGTATATACATGTGTGTACATCTATAACATGTGTGTTGTACATTGCTGTACGCATATATGTATTATGTATATAGGCATGTGTGCATATACGTATATGTGTGTATATATTGTGTGTATATATATACATATATGTATATATTAAAAAACCTCAACACCTTTACTAAGTTAAAAACTCTGGGTTTAAAGAATATTCAAGATAATTAATAGAAGTGTTTTATTTGTTAAGAGATTAAAAAGCAGATTTTTTAATAGAACAAAACCTCTAATTTAGGGAAATGAGATGCCCACCTAAGTTAGGTACACTTCAGTTTAAGCAGTTCAGTATATGAAAAACCAGAAGTTCACAAAATATAACGTAAGGGTTGGTTTTCCCTTCACAAAAGGATTGAAGATGTTTTTAAACAACAAGTTTGCCTAGTGTTTGAAATATTATCAAATGACACAACTTGATTTGCACATTTTTAAAGATGCATCTACTGTATGAAGTGAAATACTTCTTTCAATATAAATTTAGTAGATAGAAAGTAGATATAAATTTAGTAGACAGAAAGTGTTTTATTATTATTGTATGTGTCATTGAAATGTTATAAAATTGTACGTTAGAAGGAACAACAAATTTTGGTGGTTGCGAAAGGAGGGAAATGAATCTGCAGATTGCCATCTGTTCTAGGCTGAGCCTGACTCAAGCCAGTCCCCTCTTGGTAGCTTGGGTTTAATATTGGAACAAAATGGAGCACTCATCCATCACTCAACAGTTAACAAAAGGACATTTGCTTAGTTAACGAGGCCAGGTATTGAGAACACCTCGGGATGATTCGGCTGAGCAAAGTTTTCTTGCCTGAGTTGCTGTTGTGGTCTGCCAGTCAAGTATGAGAGTGGGCCTGGAGCTGCTTGTGACTATTTAGTAATGCTGACAGTCTGAGCCTTTAGCCCCCTTAGCCAACCAAGCATCAAGAATGGCCCCAATATCTTTTAAGAAAAAAACCTGGCGGGGGGCGGAGCCAAGATGGCGGCTGGTAAGCAGAGAATAATGTGAGCTCCCTACGGAGACCCTCCAAAAACTTATAAAAAATGGCTCTGAACCAATTATAGAACGGCTGAACCCACAGAACAGCAGAGGGAGGCAGGGCTCCAGCCCGGGACAGCCTGGATGGTCTCTGGGTGAGGTCTGTCCCGCACGGAGCTGGGAGCTGGGAACGGAGTGGAGCGGAGCCCAGCCTGAGCTGCGTGGACCATCCAGACCCAGAAGCCAGGCGGAGGGGGCCCTAGCGCCCTGATTCAGTGAGCTGCGGCAGTTACGAGACTTCTCGGCCCACAAACACCAAGGACTGCGAAGAAGGTTAGTGGGAAAAGCTGCGGGAGTAGAAGGAGTTCGAGGTTCGGCTTCCAGCCCCGGGGGCAGCGGAGGTGGGGCAGCTACAGCTGTTGTTACTTCCGGCTCCAGGCCCACCTGGTGGGAGGAATTAAGCGGCGGATCAGAGCAGGGGTGCACAGCCTGCCAAAGATCTGAGCCCAGTTCGGGTTGGGGGCTGGGGAAGGAGCAGTGCTGGGGTGGCAGAGCTGGCACTTCCCCCCCAAACGTGGAACATAGAACTCTGTAATCTACAAGCAGTCGTACCCCACTAAAAAACTCAAGGGTCAAGTTAGTTGGCTGGGAATATGGCCAGGCAGCGAAAACGCACCGAGATTCAGTCTCAGACTTTGCATTCTTTCTTTGCTGACAAAGAAGACCAAAATATACAGACAGAAGAAATTAATAAAGTCAAAGAGCCTACAACAGAAACCTCCAAGAAAAACAGGAACTGGTCCCAGGCCATGGAAGAGCTCAAAAAGGAGTTGGAAAAGCAAGTTAGAGAAGTAGAGGAAAAATTGGGAAGAGAAATGAGAAGGATGCAAGAAAACCATGAAAAACAAGTCAATGACTTGCTAAAGGAGACCCAAAAAAATACTGAAAAATATGCTGAAGAACACAACACCTTAAAAAACAGACTAACTCAAATGGCAAAAGAGCTCCAAAAAGCCAATGAGGAGAAGAATGCCTTGAAAGGCAGAATTAGCCAAATGGAAAAGGAGGTCCAAAAGACCACTGAAGAAAATACTACTTTAAAAATTAGATTGGAGCAAGTGGAAGCTAGTGACTTTATGAGAAATCAGGATATTATAAAACAGAACCAAAGGAATGAAAAAATGGAAGACAATGTGAAATATCTCCTTGGAAAAACCACTGACCTGGAAAATAGATCCAGGAGAGATAATTTAAAAATTATTGGACTACCTGAAAGCCATGATCAAAAAAAGAGCCTAGATACCATCTTTCAAGAAATTATCAAGGAGAACTGCCCTGATATTCTAGAGCTACAGGGCAAAATAGAAATTGAAAGAATCCATCGATCACCTCCTCAAATAGATCCCAAAAAGAAATCTCCTAGGAATATTGTCACCAAATTCCAGAGCTCCCAGATCAAGGAGAAAATACTGCAAGCAGCCAGAAAGAAACAATTTGAGTATTGTGGAAACCCAATCAGAATAACCCAAGATCTGGCAGCTTCTACATTAAGAGATCGAAGGGCTTGGAATGCGATATTCCGGAGGTCAATGGAGATAGGATTAAAACCTAGAATCACCTACCCAGCAAAACTGAGTATCATGTTCCAAGGCAAAATATGGATTTTCAATAAAATAGAGGACTTTCAAGCTTTCTCAGTGAAAAGACCAGAACTGAATAGAAAATTTGACTTTCAAACACAAGAATCAAGAGAAGCATGAAAAGGTAATCAAGAAACGGAAATTGCAAGGGACTTACTAAAGTTGAACTGTTTTGTTTACATTCCTACATGGAAAGATGATGTGTATGATTCATGAGACCTCAGTATTAGAGTAGTTGAAGGGAATATGCATGTATGTATGTGTTTATGTATATATATAGGTGAATGTGTATGTATGTATGTATCTATGGGTATATGTATGCATGTGTATGTAGGTATATATATGTGTGCTTTTATATATGTATATACATATATATATATATGTAAAAGAGAGAGAACAGACACAGGGTGAGTTGAAGATGAAGGGAAGACATGTAAAAGAAATAAAATGAAATTAAGGGATGAGAGAGCAACATACTGAGAGAGGGAGATAGGGAGAGATAGAATGGGGTGGATTATCTTGCATAAAGGTGGCAAGAGGAAGCAGTTCTGTGGGAGGAGGGGAGAGGGCAGGTGAGGGGGGAATGAGTGAACCTTGCTCTCATCAGATTCGGCCTGAGGAGGGAACACCATACATACTCAGTTGGGTATCTAACCCCACAGGAAAGAAGAGGGAGGAAGATAAAAAAAAAATAAAAGGGGGGGGATGATGGAGGGGAGGGCAGATGGGGGTGGAGGTAATCAAAACAAACACTTTGGAAAGGGGACAGGGTCAAGGGAGAAAATTCAATAAAGTGGGATGGGTTGGGAAGGAGCAAAATGTAGTTAGCCTTTCACAACATGAGTATTGTGGAAGGGTTATACATAATAATACATGTGTGGCCTAGGTTGAAGTGCTCGACTTCTTAGGGAGGGTGGGTGGGAAGGGAAGAGGGGAGAGAATTTGGAACTCAAAGTTTTAAAAACAGATGTTCAAAAACAAAAAAAAGTTTTTGCATGCAACTAAAAAATAAGATACACAGGCAATGGGGCCTAGAAATTTATCTTGCCCTACAAGAAAGGAAGGGAAAAGGGGATGAGAGGGGAGGGAGGTGATAGAGGGGAGGGCTGACTGAGGAACAGGGCAACCAGAATATATGCCATCTTGGAGTGGGGGGGAGAGTAGAAATGGGGAGAAAATTTGTAATTCAAACTGTTGTGAAAATCAATGCTGAAAACCAAATATGTTAAATAAATAAATTATTTAAAAAAAAAGAAAAAAAAAAAAAGAAAAAAACCTGGCCTAACTTTCATGAGAGGAGGAGTTAAGATATTGCTAATCACACCATCACTTTGAAAGCACAATGAAATTGGGTAGGTGAGCCACCTCAAGAGTTCATCAGGCAAGGAAGTCTTCCAACCTTTAAATTCAGGGTTCTCTACCAGGTGCTGCCATTTTTTAATTCTGCAGGAGGCTAGAGATTGATAAGGGGTGTAAATAGAAAGAGGATGTGAACTATGGGAAAAGCTAGCCTGAAGACTTATAAATGGTTCAGCCATATAGATGGAACCTAGGAGACTCCACCTAGAAGTGATAGGGTTGAGTTTCTACTAAGGAAAGAGTCAGGTTTATCTACATCTTGTGAGTGTGCTAGGTTGGAGAGACAAATCTAGATATGGGTAAGGGACATGAATAGAACTTCAGAGACAAGTCATAGCATGTTATCTAAGATATGTATACATATACATATGTGTATATATGTACATATATGCATATGTGTACATATATATATGTGTGTGTGTGTGTGTGTGTGTATTTAACTTTTTTGTTAGTCTCCAGTAAATAGGATCATAGATTTAGAGCTGAAAAGGATCTTAGGTTCAACCTCCTCATTTTATAGATCATGAAACTGAGGTATAACAAGGTTAAGTGACATGTCTATGGTCATACAATAAGTGCCAGAGGAGAGATTTGAACCCAAGTCATCCTCATGCCAAATCTAGCACTCTATCCACTACACCACATTGTTGTGTTTCTGTACATCCTTTTACTTCAATTTATTTTTAATTAATTTCTTTACAAAACTTTGTACTCTTACATTCTAACAGAGAATTTGCTGGCATCCAGCCCAGAAAAAGGATGAATATTCAGGTTTCCTAGGGAGTCAGAATTAAAAAGATAGGGGTGTGTGTGTGTGTGTGTGTGTGTGTGTGTGTGTGTGTGTTCATGAGAGAGAGTTAGAGACAGAGATAAAGACAGATGCAAATAGCGAAAAAGAGACAGAGAAAAAGAAAGAAAAGTAGGCACACAAAAAGAAAGACAAGGGCAAAGAAAGTATTTTGAGGAGGGCCTCAGGAACTAAGCTCAAGAAGGTGAATCTCCCAGAGATATTTCTTCATACACTCAGAGTAAAGAATCTGAATTATTAAAAAATCACAGAAATGAAATTTTGCTCATTTCAGTTACAAATAGAAGCTAGCTAGCCAAGTATGTCTAGCAGAGGTCTCACTTAAATGCCTATAGAAGAATTATTTGTATAATTCTGCATAAAATTTCTCCCTAAGCATGATTACATTGGAATTGTCTTGTATATAAATAGAAGCTTCAAAAATGCTAGATAACACTTGGATAAATATATATTCTCCTTCCAGTCTTGTTTATACTACCAATCTACTTATTTAATCCTTTTTTGTATAAATGATACAAAGCTAAATTTTTTAAAAGTTTTATTGATAACTTCTAATTTTACATTGTAGTAATTTCTAGATATACCCCTTAACTGCCCCTAACATTCTACTCTTACAGTCTAACAAAGGAATTGTGTTTCCTTTTCCTCCTCTCTTCTCCTGGGTCAAGGTTGGTTGTTACAATTACATTTGGTTTCGTTTTATTGTTCTTTTTCATTTACGTTGTTGTAGGTGTATATTGTTCGCCTGCTTCTGCCTACTTCACTTTGCGTCTTCACTTTCGGTCTTCCTACATTTCTCTGAATTCCTCAGATTAGGTTTTTTTTCCTATGGTGTAATAATATTCCATTCAGGCCCAGGCTGGAAGTACAGCAGCCACACACAGGCCCAATCCCACTGTTGATTGTCATGTCATGCAAGCTTTGACTTGCTCCATTTCCAAGCTGGGTCTGTTTAGCCCTCCTTAGACAGCTTGGTGGACTTTTGTTACTAAGGAGTCATCATATTGCAGCCACACTGATCAATTTAACTCTTTTGCACCCCAGAATTTTCAAGCTCAAATGATCCTCTAGCCTCAGCCTTTCTTGAAGCAGGGACTACAAGTGTGTGCCAGCATGCCTGGCTATGATTTGTTGTCAACCTTTCTAATCACTTCCCTTTCTAAGGGTTCCATGGCACTTGACCGCGAATATATATGCATTCACAAGAGATTCATACGTTGTTAATTTTGTAATGGAAAGCCTGGTTCACAATTCCCCTATACTTCTAATGAAAGGCAATATAATATAGGAGAAAGAGCATCGGACTCAAGATCAAGAAAAGCCAAGGTCTAAATTCTGTCGCTGCCACTTACTAGCTGTGGGACCATGAGCAAATCACTTAAAATCTCTACCTTAATTTCCTCATCTGAAAAACGCAAGTAATATTACCTATGTTATCTCAAATGGTTGTTTTAAGGATCAAATGTCACACTATATGGAGAGAACCTTGCTTATCATAAAGTGTAATAAAAATGTCAGATATTATAATAATAATTTTTCTTCTCATTTTTATCCTGGTTATTTCAATCAATCAATGAACATTTATTAAGTACCTATTAGTTGCCAGGAACTATGTTAAACATAGTAGATACAAAAACAACAAATGAAGAAACCCTTGCCCTCAAGGAGGTTAAATTCTTTTGAGGAATACAGCACATACGTATATAAATGTGGGGGGTGGGGAGGTATCCTGCCTCCACTTCAAGTGACATAACCACAGAAGGCCCAGACAAGACACCTCAATTGAATCAACCAACAATTTAAGCTAGGTATTTAGGATTTTTTTCTATAATCCTACCATAATATGTGAATAAGCCATTAACCAAATCCAGAGGATTACAGAATTTGGGGTCATTGAATGAAAACAGATGATTCCATATAGGACGTATTTGGGCTAAATGATGGGCTAGAAAAATCAGACACACTCCTGGACTTATATTTAAAAACAGTAGCCAGTCAAATGGTGGAGGTCTCCAAGTTTGAGAGTTGAAGATTCTGTGGTTGAAGTCAGGTTTTTGAGAGGAAAGCACTTGGGGAAGAAAAGAGTTTCTCTCTGTCTCTATCTGTCTCTATTGTTGTCTCTCTCTGTCTCTGTCTGTCTTTCTGTCTGCTTTTCTGTCTCTGTCTCTCTATCTCTGTCTCATTCCCTCTCACTTTTTTCCTGTCCCAACACTGACCATCTAATTAGAGAGACTAAACCAGTGCCATATAGTGTGTCCAACCAGGATTAGAGACACAGGGACACTAGACCAGCGGGAGACAAGACTTCTATCTTAGAGCAGAGTGGCACACCAAGGACAATGGATATGGAAAGAGAGTCACCTTAAGATGGAGAAGCAGCTTCAAGAGTATAACCTCCTCTGCCAGAGAAGAATGTCAAGTATCGACTCAAGAAAGGACTTCTAGGCCGTAAAGTACAAGGAGTTGTTAGTTATATTTTTGCCTCATGTGTATCCTATGCAAGTCTCATTACCTTTATACTTTTATATTTTGATCCCATTCTTCTCATAAATCTATGTCTATTTGTGGGAGAATATGTCCCAGGCTTTGGACCATAATCCTTTGCCAATTTTTCCTGTTATATTACCTAAATAAATGATTTTACTAAAAGCTAGTTAAGTCTAGCTGACTGATTGTTAACAGGAAAAACACTGTTGGGGGCTCATGAGCCACAGTACTGAAAACCTAACCTTTATTGCACTGAGAGTAGAGGTACTTAGTCATTCTCCGGAGCCCCTAAACAGTGAGTGTGTACAAGTTATGGAGTGACCTGGAGAGGATACTATGCTATGTGTTCTTTACATGCCAGGTTTTGTGTTAAGAGCTGGGGGCGGGAAAAAACAGGGGGAGACAAAAACACTGACCCTGCCCTCAAAAAACTGACATTCTAATGGGGGAGGCAACCTGTAAACAACTAGGTACACACAAAATATATACAGAATAGATGGAAGGCAATCTGAGAGGGGAAGACATTAGCAGCTAGAGGAACTCTGGAAAGGCTTCTTGCACTAGGTGAGATCAGAGCTGAATTTTGAAGTCAGGGAAACTAAGAGGCAGAGGTGAACATAAGAGACATAGAACAGAAAGGAGAAACGGTGCAAGGCACTAAAGCAAGAGACATAGAGTGCATGGAGGAGAATTTAGCATAAGAAGACTGGAAAGAAAGAAAGGGGCTAGTTTATGAAAAGCTTTAACAAAGAAGTTAAAATTTGATCCTGGAGATAACACAGAGCCCCTGGAGTTTGTTGAGCATGGTCAATCCTATGCTTTACAGAAATTATCTTGGCTGATGAGTGCACAATATATTAGAGTGGAAAGAGATTTGAGATAGGGAGATATAGAGTAAATGCAAAATAAATATGAGGTATTACAGTGCAGTGGGGCAGCCAAGTGGTGCAGTGGATAGAGCACCTGGCCTGGAGTCAGGAAGAGTCTTATTGAGTTCGAATCCAGCCTCAGACACTTATTGGAACCTGAGTAAGTTGCTTCACCCTGTTTGCCTCAATTTCCTCAGCTGTGAAATGAACTGGAGAAGGAAATGGCAAACCACTCCAGTACCTTTGTCAAGAAAACCCCAGATAGGGTCATGAAGAGTCAGACATGACTGAACAATATTTGATTAGATAATCTAGATCTTACATTTCAGGATGGATCTTGGGCAAGGATACTCATGATCTACCTTTCCTTTTTCCCATGGATTGATCTGTTTCCTGACCTTTCAGACATGTCTCTTGTGTCCATCCCTAGATTGATGATGCCTGACCTTCTGACCTCGAGGAAGACTGGAAAGGTAGGAAAGGACCAGGTTATATAGCTAGGCAATAAAGAGCTTTAAAAGCTAAACAGAGAATTTTAAATTTGATTCTAGAGGCAATAGGAAGCCACTAGAATTTATTGAATGGGGAGACAATGCGATCAGACTTGCACTTTGGGAAGATCAGTTTGATAACTTAACAGACAGTAGAGCCGACTGGGGAGGGACTTGAGGCAGGGAGACCAATCATCAGGTTACTGCAATAGTCCAGGCAAAGTGAAGTAATGAGTATGGATGCAGTGTCAGAGGAGAGAAAGGGGCATATGTGAGAGATATCTACAAAGGTAGAAACAATAGGATTTGGCCATTTATTGGATGTGGGGGGATGAGAAAGAGTGAAGAGTTGAGGATGATGAAACCTAGGCTGTGAGTCTGGGTGAGTGGGAGGATGGGGATAACCTTGACAGTAATAGGGAAGTTAAAAGAGGGGAGGGTTTGGTGGCAAAAAATAACGAATGCAAAATCAATCCTATGCCAAAGAGATGTAAGAAGCTAGATGGTATAATGCACTAACTCCGCTTTTTCAATCTTCTTGCTAGTCTCTCTGACATGTTGTTTCATTTTCACAGTAATTAGCTTTCTGCCTTGCACCCCAGTTCAGCAACATCTGGAAATTATTGTTATTAATTTGTTTTTATTATTATATTCAGTTGAATTCACATAGAAATGGACTCAGGACACATCACTCTCCAGAAATTATTCTTTCATGTTCAACGTTTAGTGAACTATTGCCTAAGTGGATAGAATAATTAATTTTTGTAATTGAATTAAAATATTGAGATGCAAGCTTATTTTCTGCAGACTCACTGAACGCATCTTCAGGATGCTTTCCAGGAGCGAACAGGACATGGAAAGGGAAGTAATATATAAGGAGGCTAGAAAGATAAGTTGGTCTAGGCTGTGAAAGGTTTTAAATGACAGAAGGCCTTATATAATATGAGGGTTTTTTCCCCTGATCTTACATGGTTTTAATTTCTTCTACCAGACCTCTATATTCTAAGACCTTTTCTTTCCCTCTGTTCATAGGTTACTAGTGTTCAGTATGGCAAAATTTAATGAAAGTGTTCTTAAATTTTTGTAGGTCTGTCACATCCAGGCAATAGGAACAGTTTTCTCTGTAATAATAATTCATATGTATATATAAGTCCAATAATAAATAAGTTATATATAATACATAATATTATTATATATTTCATATATATCACAATAATATAATTTAATATATAATCATATATTATAATGATATGTAATGTAATGGTGCTGGCTTTTAAATCCACATTAGCATTACAAAGAGTTTTACATACAATATCCAACTTAATTATCATGACAGCTTGGTGAGATAAATATTATAAATATTACTATCCCCCCTTTACAGATTAAAAAAATTGAGTGTCAATTTGATACAATTCGGTAAACATTTATTAAGCACTACTATGTGTCAGGTACTGTGCTACATGCTGGGGATACAAATAAGAAAAAGAAAGACAGTCCCTGCTGTCAGGAAACTTGCAGTCTCAAGGGGGAAGGCAGCAGGGAGTGGGGTGACACCAAGGGGAACCGAGGCAGACATGATGTTGCATGGAGCTGAAGCCAAGCATACTGCTGATGAAGAATGAGAGTTACCTGGAAATTCCAAACCTCGGCCCTCTATAAAGCAAGAGATTTTTTACCTAGGACATTGGGGATACTGGCAGAGCACAGTCTGAACCCAGTCATTCTAGAAATTAGGAGTCTCCAGTGGCTGCGTTCTTTGCCCTTTAATCTCAATCACTGGGTCCTGAAATTTGATATTAGACCTGCCTGCCACCTACCTACCACTCGCTGCCTGCCTAAACTTTCTCTAATTTTCTGTTATTGGGATCCCTATTTGACTAAGTGGGGCAGCTCGGTGGGGCAATGGATAGACAGCCTGGTCTGGAGTCAAGAAGACTCACCTTACTGAGTTCAAATCTAGCCTCAGACACTTACTAGCTGTGTGACCCTGGGCAAGTCACTTGACCCTGTTTACTTCAGTTTCCTCAATATTGGTGGAGCTATGAACTGACCCAACTGTTCAGGAAAACAGTTTGGGATTATAGAAGAAAAGTAACTAAACTGTTCGTACCCTTTCTTTGATCCCGCAATTCTTCTACCTGGTACATGCCCCGAGGAGGTCAAAGAAAGAAGGCTCTATATGTGACAAAATATTCATAGCATTACTTCTGGGGATGGAAAATAACTAAATCACATGATTCCCTACTGATAGGAGAGACTGAACAAATTATGATATATTAATGTAATGGACTATTGGCAAGAGCAGGTAGGTGTGCAGTGGATATAGCACCATGCCTGGAATTAGGAAAACTCATTTCCTGAGTTCAATCTGGCCTCAGACACTAGCTGTGTGACCCTGGGCAAGTCACCTCACCCTGTTTGCCTCAATTTCCTCAGCTGTAAAATGATCTGGAGAAGGAAATTTCAAACCACTTCAGTATCTTCATCAAGAAAACCCTAACTAGAGTCATGAAGAGTCAGGTATGACTGAACAACAACAACATTTAACTAGACCATCTAGATCTTAGTTTCAGTAAGGATCTTGAGCAGCAATACTCATGATCTACCTGTCCTTTCTCCCATGGATTGACCTGGTTTCTGACCTGTTTTCAGATACGTCCCTGTGTGTCTATCCCTAGAATAATGATGTTTGATCTTCTGACCCTGGGGATCATCTGGACTAAGTCTCTGTCTTTGTGATTTTATTCTATTCCTTTGGTGCCCAAGCCCTAGTTATTATGAGTCTATTTCCCAAAACTAGATTAATTTCTCACTGAAATATAAAAATCATAAATTTTCAATTCAGAGAATTTTAAGTTTTCCATTTAGAAAAAAAAGATTATCACTTTATCTGTTTGGTACTGTTTTTACATGGCTGCCAACAGAATTATACAACTATACCATTCTGATTCAGCTTTTCCTTTTCTCTATTCCTTTTCTGCTTCATAGACATAGAGCAGGTGTTGCCCCATGGCATGTTATCATTAAAATTAATGCTTATTTTAAAAGCAGTCATTATAGGCTATTACCAACCATCTCTAGCTATAGTTTCCTAAGTACTCCTTCCTACTTATATAATTGGAAAAAAAACCACCTGAAGCTGGAGGAGAAAAGGGCTTAAGTTCTGACCCACCAGTTAGTTGTATAGCTTTGGGCAAGTCATTTTTCAAGGTCCCCTCTGGCTTTAATATTCTATTCTGACTTCAGCACAGGACAGACAGACAGACAGACAGAAACACACACCCACCCACCCCCCCCCCCCACACACACACATACACTTTGGAAAACAGACTCTGCTAAAAAGTAGTAAGGCAGCTCCATTATAAATAGCCGGAATGAGGATCTCTCATCATCTTGGACTAAAATTACAGAGCTGAAATACAATCTTATCTCTGCTATATTTTTTAAAGTAAATTTTAAATATAGGACAGATTGCCACAGTTTTAGGCTTTCCAGAATATGTTGACATTTGTAATAAATCATGTTAGTAAACTTATCATCAACATTATTCTCCAGCAGAACAAACAATAACCGTTTCAAGAGCTCTGTACCAGACTGCTTGAAAATGTTAGCTTTCCCCTGTGTTACCAATTAATTATTGGCTGTTACACTGATGATGATGAAGGTGAGAACTATTTTCAGAACCCAGCAGCAGCACAAAATGCCAAGAAATAGTATGATGTAGGATAAGAAGTCAGGTGACCTACCAACTTTGCTCCTAAAACAGCAGTGTGAGTTTGGACAAGTCATACAATCTGTAGTGCCTCAGCTGCCTCATCTAAGAAATGAAGGAGTTCCACTGGATTGGCCAAGATGATAGACGGTAATCTCTGCCCTCTGGCTTCTCTGGCTTCCATCAGGTCCCAGCTAAAATCTCACCTTTTCCAAGAAGCCTTAACTAATCCCTCTTAATTCTAGAGCCTTATTTATCCTGTACTTAGCTCGTTTGTATGTTGCTGTTTGCATGTTGTCTCTCCCATTAGATCAAGGGTGGGGAACCTTTGGTCTTGAGGCCACATGTGGCCTTCTAGGTCGTTGGGTGCAGCCTTTTGACTGAGTCCAACCTTTTACAGAACAAATCCTTTTATTATGGGGATTTGTTCTATGAAGTATGGATTCAGCCAAAGGGCTGAACTTGAAGAGGTAGAGGGCCACATGTGGCCTTGAGGCCACAATCTGCTCTAGATTGTGAGTTCCTTGAGGGTAAAGACTATCTACCTTTCTTTGTATCCCAAGTCCTTAGCACAGTCTGGCACGTAGTAGACATTTAATAAGTGATTACTGACTGACTGAAAAGATGGAAATGGTAATGCAAAGCCTGAGGGACAATAGGCACATTCATCCAACGCTGGTGGAGCTGTGAATTGATCCAACTGTTCTGGAAAACAATTTGGAATTATACAAGAAAAGTCACTAAACTGTTTATACCCTTCCTTTCCACTACCTGGCACATGCCCCATGGAGGTCAAAGAAAGAAGGATCCTTAGATGACAAAATATTCATAGCAATACTTCTGGGGATAGCAAATGACTAAATCACACGAGTCCCTATTGATAGGGGCGACTAGACAAATTATGATAACTCTAATGGACTACTGTTGCATCATACAAAAAAATTAAAATCTGAAAAACTCAAAGAAACAAGGGGATACTTGAATGAACTGATGCACAGTCAGCTAAGCAGAACCCAGGAGAACAAATCTCTCCTCCGACAATTAATAGCCATATGCCACTGGGCAAGTCACTAAAGCTCTCCCAGCCTACCAATACCATATACTTAACAGGGTTACTCTGAGGATCAAACTACATAATGTATGGAACACTTTGAAAGCCTTAAAGCTAGCACAGCATCCTTGTATTTAGTAATAAAAATACCAATAGTAAGAATAATTGATGTGCCTAGCACCTGAAAGCTTATACATACTTTCTATACTTTATGGTCATTTGATACAGCAATCCTATCAGCTAAGTGCCATTATTACTTCCATTTTACAGATGAGAAAACTGAGACCAAGGTTAAGGAACCTGAGTAGGGTCACACAGCTAGTAATTATCTGAGGTAAGATTTAAACTCAAGCTTCCCGACCTCCAAGCTCTATCTACTACACCACTTAGTTGCCAAGATAATATATAGTGCTAAATAAAAATCATCTATTAGATAGAAAACATTAAAAGGAAGTCACGTCCTGTCCTAATCATAAAGACAAACTGTGACAGTAAAGTAGAGATAATGAAACACACCTCTCTCTTTTCAGTAACGATGATATTGACTAAAGAAAGATATGAAATGTTCAATGCACTGTGTCCTGATTGGCACTCATCAATCAGAGAGTGACATCAACTCATGGAACCCATCATATCTAGCCAGTCCCAGACCATCTTATACATCTCATGCTTGACAGTTCATCCAGTCATCCATCCTGGTCATCTTCTTTAACCTGTATTGTGCATTTATCCCACCATTTCCTATCCTTTGTTAACCACCTCTTGCTCTGGGAAGCATAGCCAAATCAATTCTACCATCGCTACTGAAAAGAGTGGGTCAGTTGACTCCCTTTTGGTTCCATTCACTACCCCTATCACTTCCCAAAACACTCTTTCCTGGTCAATACCCAGATATCGTCTTAAACTATTAAATGGAAACTCCTTGAGGCCAGGGACTCTCACTACTCTATATCATCCACAAGACTCAGGGGGTGTTTGGCACCAAGTACTTCATAGGTGTTTGTAGGCATTCATTGATCTATTGACTTGCTGAGCTGTTTTTCTTTGTTATGGGGGAAAGTTCAATGAGTATTGAAGTATATCCAGAAATGACGTGATGTAAAAAGATATCAATAAAATTTATTAAAATAAATGAAAATGGAGGAATGGAACTGGATGACTTCTCACATTCCATGATTCTATAATAAAATGAACAATATGGGAAACAGTTATATCATAAATGGTGATCTAGCACAAGTGTTCTGTGATCGATTCTTTCAGGAGTGACACCCACTCAGACCTTCCATCTCCCTTTGTTAGCAGAGAAATAGTGTTTTGTGTTGTAGATACCTGTGTCTACATCACAGTCAACTGTTAGACTAAGCCCCATTAGGATTGGAACCCATGTCTCATTTAAGTTTCAAAGCCAGCCTCCTCCTCTCCAATTCAACCTCCCAGAGTTGCCTGAAGCTCAGGTCTGACCATATCGCTCCACTCATCCAAAAGCTTTATTTGCCCTGCTGCCTCTAGATAAAATTAAAATTCCACAGACTGCCTTGGAAGCCCTTTACAATCTGCCTCCATTTTATCTTTCCAGACTGACTTCACATTCCAGCTCAACAGACTATTTACTTGTTTCCTCAGTCTGGCAAATCCAGCTGTACCTTTGCATGCAATATGGACGCCTCTAATATTCTCCCTCCTTACCTATGCTTCCCAGAATCCCTGACTCAGCTTCATTGTCTCTTTACCCATAAGGCCTTTTCTGATCTCCCTATTCTGTCTGTCCTCCCCAAAAATTACTTGGTGTCTATTTCTTATTCATTTATCTAAGTAGAGGGTTCTTTCCCAATGTAGAATTAAGCTCCTTGAGGGCAGACTTGGTTTCCTTTTTGTCTTTGTATTTTAGAACAGTGCCTGGCACACAGTAGGCACTTAATAAATGCTTGTTGGGACTGAATTGAATTGAATTAGTAAAGTTTAAATAAATGTTTTTTTGACTGATTGAATGATGGACAACACAATGAAAAAAAAAAGAGATTTCTGCAAAGCATGACAACCGTTTATTATCCCACTTCCATGTTCATTGAATTTCTATTAACAGTATGATATGCCTCAGAGGAGGCACAGTTTTATGTTAGTTTACAACATTCTCCTTCACTGGAAAATTAGGCGGCTTTGATCAAATTCCCATTTTCCTTTTGGGAATTATCAAACATGACTCCTACATACTAGATAGCCCATACACATATATCAAGGCAAAAAATACAAATGATTACAGCAGCATTGAACAGCAAACACTGAAAATTTGAGTTTCTAATAATGTAACAGTTAAAGCAACAAACCAGTACTTGTATTTTCAGAATTTTTTTTCAAACTTGATATTAGAAAAACATCATTCTAATATAAACACCAGCTGAAGATGCTGCAGAGCTTGGTTTTAAATGAGTAAAAGGACTATATTCCAGGATGTCTTTTATTTCTGCCTGGCTGAGATTCGGTCACTGTTTAATTGTAGTCAGCCAATGTGTTCGCTCCACAGAATATCCAACACAGTGAAAACAATATAAAATGGATTTGGGTATTTAGTGGTTCAGCATTGCAAGGCAAAGGTCATAAATAGTTTCTGTTAATAAAAATAATTTCATATTACTAACAGTGAATTGTAAACTCCACATTTCAAAGTCTGGGATCAGTATTTTCAAAAAGGCTTTCTTCCTCTACAAAAATCCAATATGATCATTTATTTAAAAGGAGGGAAGTAAAATTAGGCAAAAAAGTAAACAATGAGATTTTAAGATAGCTGTAACCATCTAGAAATAGAGTCTATCAAATCGTTGCTTTCATCCAGCAGAGCCATTTTTATTTATTTTATTTTATTTTACCATTTCCCCTGTTTCTAACAGGTTAGCAAGATTGTAGTTCCCCTTAAAAAGAGATTAGTAGCCCTGACCCTCCTGTGAAGGGCCTATGAAGTGCATCATTTCTGGAGTCCACATGGAAGAAATATAGATGCTTGGGGAGGGGGGGGAGCAGAGAATAAAAAACATTAATGGTCAAGATCTAAACAATGCAGCTGCCTTATTTGTTGATCAGTTTTCATACCCTTTAATCTCAGTGAAGTAATAGTAGAGGTTAGTTTTTCTTTTCTTGTATCAATCCCTGCCAACTTCTTCTGTATGCTCCCTACCCCACTTGAATAAAATATATGGTCTTTCCTTATTAAAACATATACATATATATAAAATGTCTGTCTGTATGTATATATGTACATTGTATACATATATAATTATCATCATTATAGTATATACATACATTTCATTTTCCAGGGGCTGGATAGTTTCCTCATTTCTAGCAATAATCTTTCTTTCTTCGCATATTTAGTCCCCCTAACCATCTCCACACTCCAGGTAAGCATCCTTTAATGAGTTCTTATTAATTCCTTCAGCCTCCTGGCTGCTGCTGGAGGCCAGTGCTGTTTCTAGGACACCACGTTTAGGCTTTTCTGTGCACGGCTGACTAATCTCGCTGGTTGTCTCCTCTCCTTCCATCTCACCATTTCCTTTCTCCAAGGGCAGGGCCTCCATAACAAATGGTGGTTGAGCTCCATTTGTCTCCTGTACATCTTCCGTACGGTCTTTCTCCAGGTCCTCATAACTGCTTTGCTTTCTGGTCTCAATGAACTTGGCCACACAATAAATTAGAGAACCAAAGGTGTTCACCACCACACCTGCTATGAACAGAGAAGTAGGCTCCACATCATTGAAGGCCACCATGCCCACTGTGATGGTGGCTATACTTTTCACCACTCCAACAAAACTAGTGGTCACAGCAGAGTTAATGTAGGTACAGTGGAGTGTAGTAAAGTTCATGGCACAGCCAATCAAAATGCAAGCCACAAAGATGCAGACCATGGTTGGATCTTTCCATCCTGGGAAGGCCCAAGCATTGATAGAATCCATGCTGGCAAAGGAGCAAATGATGAGCAGAGGTGTGGCAGAGATGGCAATGGTATACTGGGCTGTGAGGGCTCCATGCTCAGAGTCTGAACTGGTCTTCTGAATAAGCACAAGATAAGCAGCATGAACTAATACTGCCAGGACACCTGTCACATACCCAATGGGGTCCCCAGTTAGATCACCAGCTCCTGGGAGAGGAAAAAAAGATATTTTTTGCCCTAGTTTAAAATGTATTTATGATGAAGACAGAACCAGAAGTAGAGAAACCAAGCTCCCTAGTTTTGTCAAGTGAATTGTTATATTACTCAGCTTACTATGCTAAAATTTCTATCATTTATGAAATGGGAACTCAGGGCTGGTTTTCATTCCCTCCTTAGGGGATATAAGTAAAGTGCTTTGACTCCTAGGGAAGATGGAGTACTAGACATAACAAGACTATTATATTTAAATCCCTAAATAATCTTAAAGGCCATTTAGTCCAACCTTTCTGCACTCTCCATTTTACAGGTAAGGAAAATGAGATCCAAAGAGGGAAGTGACTTGTCCAAGGTTTTCTAAGTGAGGAACCAGCCTGGATTCAAACTCCTGCCCTCCATTTCCAAAGCCAGTGATCTTATCACATCAGGCTGCCTCTTAGATGCAAATGCACAGGATTCCTTTCTTACCTCCTCATTTTAAACTGAAACTGGGTTCTCTTTCCCTCTGCCCCACTTCCCAGACAGCCTGATAGAGTTGTCTCTGGAGTACTTGAATGGGCATCGAGCTCTCCTGATGCCCCCAAATTGCCAAACCCCATTGTACCTAGGGACACAATTGTTTTTCCTGCAGTGTGGGAAAAACCCTTGGCTATGGTTGGCCAGGAAGGCACAGTCCTGCTGCAAGCTCCTATTACATCTTCAGGATAGCCTGGAAGAGTCCTCCTTGGAAATTGCACCCAAAGGACTGAGGGGTTTTTGCTCATGGAAATTCCCCCCACCCCTCTCTCCCTCCACGTGTTAGTAGTTGCTTAAAAGTGAATGCTATCTTCCTACCCCACCAGGTGTCTGTACTTCTCTGGGTTTCCTTCATGCTGGATTCCATTAGCACATGTATTAATATCTGGCCATGAATCCAGAAAAAAAGGACTATTTTCAATCCTCTGTCCCTCTGCTCTACTCCTGTCCCCTGTCCAAAGCACAGCCTTCACATTCCCAACACATGAGCCCCTATCTGGCCCAGCCAGTCTCCCATCCTCTCCCTCACTATACTCCCTCCCCATGCCAATCCCAGTTCCAACTCTAGTCAAAGTGGCATCTCTATGGGCTCAGCAATTTAAAGCCCCATCCTTCCTCTCAGAGGTGTCAGAGCACAACCAAGATCATCGTCCTGGGGTTCTGTGTCATGGTTCCCCCTTTATCACTATAGTGAAGCCTATGGATCTCTTATCAGAATAATGTTTCTAAGTGCATAAAATAAAATATATAGGATTACAAAGACAAGAAATCCTGCTGAAATGCAGTTAACAAAATATTTTTTTAAAAACAAGTTCAGAGATGCCAGGTTAAGAACTCATGATCTAAATCCAACCCTTTCATTTTAGGGATGAGGAAACTAAGACATAGAAGAGAAAAATGACTTGTGCAAGTTTACAGGGGCAGTAAGTAGCAGAACTGGATTTAAACCTGGAATTCCTAAGCCAGTGAGTGTTCTTTCCCTTGCCCCAAAGCTACATTTTAGAGATGAGAATACTGAGTCTCAAAGAGGGAAAGTGAGTTGCCCGAGGTTGCACAGCAAGTAAGGGACATAGCTGGGACTTGAACCCAGGCCTGCATCAAATCTAGGACTCTTTCCATGACAGCCTTCATCGTGATCTATTGTTAATAAAGGATCCAAGAGCTGGGCCTCAGCCTGATAAGGGAGGCATGATGGAGACTGCCTGAAAGACTGGAGGAGCACCAAGGGGGAAACCAATGGAGAAGGGGGAAATGAGATAAAACAGCGAGGAAAGAAGGGCTGGGAAGGAGCAGGGCTTCAGGGTTGGGCCGTGTGTAAACTGGAGAGGGGGATACCAGGAAATACAGTGGGGGAGGAGGGAGGCTGATAGCTGCTCACCTGCTAGGGCTGCCCCGCAGGTGGTGATGAGTACCGCCACTAGGACCCCGGGGGAGGGCGCCCCGTTCTTGAGCACCAGGACGCCGATGAGCATAGTGACCAGCGGCAGACAACGCTTGAAGACCACGTACATAGGCAGACTGAGCCCCCTCAGGGACCAGAGGGTGAGGCTGGACTGCAGAGTGGATAGCACAGTGACCCCGGCGAAGGGCGCGCCAGGCTCAGGCTGAAAGGGGGCACAGAGACTAGTCCCAGGCGCCGCAGCAGCTCCAGGCTGATGGCAGCAGTGGAGCTGGTTAGGCACTGCACCAGGGTCAGGAAGGCGAACTGGTAGCGGCTGATGAGGAACTTGAGCAGAATGTTGAGGGAGCCCGAGAAGACCCCATGGGCGATG